>NW_026870478.1:0-99431 GCF_963576545.1 Limanda limanda
AATTCCCCCAAATCTGAGGAGATATTCTTGAATAACTTTTTTGTGAAGGTCGGAGAGACTTGGCAAGTAGGCTCTACCCCCACTAAATGGGTAGCGCGCATCGATCGGTACCATCCTTGAGCTTCTCCGACTTTCGGAAGGGTTAGGGTTAGGGTTAGGGATGAAAGCACATAGGAGAAAGAGATATTCTTGAATAACTTTTTTTGTGAAGGTCGGAGAGACTTGGAAAGTGGTTGCATCTGGACTAATTTGGGGTCCTGCGGATCGATTGGTACCATCCCCGAGCTTGTACGACCTTCGGAAGAGGTCGACCGACGAAATTCCCCCAAATCTGAGGAGATATTCTTGAATAACTTTTTTTGTGAAGGTCGGAGAGACTTGCAAGTAGGCTCTACCCCCACTAAATGGGGTTGCGCGCATCGATCGGTACCATCCTTGAGCTTCTCCGACTTTCGGAAGGGTTAGGGTTAGGGATGAAAGCACATAGGAGAAAGAGATATTCTTGAATAACTTTTTTTGTGAAGGTCGGAGAGACTTGCAAGTAGGCTGTACCCCCACTAAATGGGTAGCGCGCATCGATCGGTACCATCCTTGAGCTTCTCCGACTTTCGGAAGGGTTAGGGTTAGGGTTAGGGATGAAAGCACATAGGAGAAAGAGATATTCTTGAATAACTTTTTTTGTGAAGGTCGGAGAGACTTGCAAGTAGGCTCTACCCCCACTAAATGGGGTAGCGCACATCGATCGGTACCATCCTTGAGCTTCTCCGACTTTCGGAAGGGTTAGGGTTAGGGTTAGGGATGAAAGCACATAGGAGAAAGAGATATTCTTGAATAACATTTTTTGTGAAGGTCGGAGAGACTTGCAAGTAGGCTCTGCCCCCACTAAATGGGGTAGCGCGCATCGATCGGTACCATCCTTGAGCTTCTCCGACTTTCGGAAGGGTTAGGGTTAGGGTTAGGGATGAAAGCACATAGGAGAAAGAGATATTCTTGAATAACTTTTTTTGTGAAGGTCGGAGAGACTTGGAAAGTGGTTGCATCTGGACTAATTTGGGTCCTGCGGATCGATTCGTACCATCCCCGAGCTTGTACGACCTTCGGAAGAGGTCGACCGACGAAATTCCCCCAAATCTGAGGAGATATTCTTGATAACTTTTTTTGTGAAGGTCGGAGAGACTTGCAAGTAGGCTCTACCCCCACTAAATGGGGTAGCGCGCATCGATCGGTACCATCCTTGAGCTTCTCCGACTTTCGGAAGGGTTAGGGTTAGGGTTAGGGATGAAAGCACATAGGAGAAAGAGATATTCTTGAATAACTTTTTTTGTGAAGGTCGGAGAGACTTGGAAAGTGGTTGCATCTGGGACTAATTTGGGTCCTGCGGATCGATTGGTACCATCCCCGAGCTTGTAAGACTTCGGAAGAGGTCGACCGACGAAATTCCCCCAAATCTGAGGAGATATTCTTGAATAACTTTTTTGTGAAGGTCGGAGAGACTTGCAAGTAGGCTCTACCCCCACTAAATGGGGTTGCGCGCATCGATCAGTACCATCCTTGAGCTTCTCCGACTTTCGGAAGGGTTAGGGTTAGGGTTAGGGATGAAAGCACATAGGAGAAAGAGATATTCTTGAATAACTTTTTTTGTGAAGGTCGGAGAGACTTGCAAGTAGGCTCTACCCCCACTAAATGGGGTAGCGCGCATCGATCGGTACCATCCTTGAGCTTCTCCGACTTTCGGAAGGGTTAGGGTTAGGGTTAGGGATGAAAGCACATAGGAGAAAGAGATATTCTTGAATAACATTTTTTTGTGAAGGTCGGAGAGACTTGCAAGTAGGCTCTACCCCCACTAAATGGGGTAGCGCGCATCGATCGGTACCATCCTTGAGCTTCTCCGACTTTCGGAAGGGTTAGGGTTAGGGTTAGGGATGAAAGCACATAGGAGAAAGAGATATTCTTGAATAACTTTTTTTGTGAAGGTCGGAGAGACTTGCAAGTAGGCTCTGCCCCCACTAAATGGGGTAGCGCGCATCGATCGGTACCATCCTTGAGCTTCTCCGACTTTCGGAAGGGTTAGGGTTAGGGTTAGGGATGAAAGCACATAGGAGAAAGAGATATTCTTGAATAACTTTTTTTGTGAAGGTCGGAGAGACTTGGAAAGTGGTTGCATCTGGACTAATTTGGGTCCTGCGGATCGATTCGTACCATCCCCGAGCTTGTACGACCTTCGGAAGAGGTCGACCGACGAAATTCCCCCAAATCTGAGGAGATATTCTTGAATAACTTTTTTTGTGAAGGTCGGAGAGACTTGCAAGTAGGCTCTACCCCCACTAAATGGGGTAGCGCGCATCGATCGGTACCATTCTTGAGCTTCTCCGACTTTCGGAAGGGTTAGGGTTAGGGTTAGGGATGAAAGCACATAGGAGAAAGAGATATTCTTGAATAACTTTTTTGTGAAGGTCGGAGAGACTTGGAAAGTGGTTGCATCTGGACTAATTTGGGTCCTGCGGATCGATTGGTACCATCCCCGAGCTTGTACGACCTTCGGAAGAGGTCGACCGACGAAATTCCCCCAAATCTGAGGAGATATTCTTGAATAACTTTTTTTGTGAAGGTCGGAGAGACTTTCAAGTAGGCTCTACCCCCACTAAATGGGGTTGCGCGCATCGATCGGTACCATCCTTGAGCTTCTCCGACTTTCGGAAGGGTTAGGGTTAGGGTTAGGGATGAAAGCACATAGGAGAAAGAGATATTCTTGAATAACTTTTTTGTGAAGGTCGGAGAGACTTGGAAAGTGGTTGCATCTGGACTAATTTGGGTCCTGCGGATCGATTGGTACCATCCCCGAGCTTGTACGACCTTCGGAAGAGGTCGACCGACGAAATTCCCCCAAATCTGAGGAGATATTCTTGAATAACTTTTTTTGTGAAGGTCGGAGAGACTTGCAAGTAGGCTCTACCCCCACTAAATGGGGTTGCGCGCATCGATCGGTACCATCCTTGAGCTTCTCCGACTTTCGGAAGGGTTAGGGTTAGGGTTAGGGATGAAAGCACATAGAGAAAGAGATATTCTTGAATAACTTTTTTTGTGAAGGTCGGAGAGACTTGCAAGTAGGCTCTACCCCCACTAAATGGGGTAGCGCGCATCGATCGGTACCATCCTTGAGCTTCTCCGACTTTCGGAAGGGTTAGGGTTAGGGTTAGGGATGAAAGCACATAGGAGAAAGAGATATTCTTGAATAACTTTTTTTGTGAAGGTCGGAGAGACTTGCAAGTAGGCTCTACCCCCACTAAATGGGGTAGCGCGCATCGATCGGTACCATCCTTGAGCTTCTCCGACTTTCGGAAGGGTTAGGGTTAGGGTTAGGGATGAAAGCACATAGGAGAAAGAGATATTCTTGAATAACTTTTTTTGTGAAGGTCGGAGAGACTTGCAAGTAGGCTCTACCCCCCACTAAATGGGGTAGCGCGCATCGATCGGTACCATCCTTGAGCTTCTCCGACTTTCGGAAGGGTTAGGGTTAGGGTTAGGGATGAAAGCACATAGGAGAAAGAGATATTCTTGAATAACTTTTTTTGTGAAGGTCGGAGAGACTTGGAAAGTGGTTGCATCTGGACTAATTTGGGTCCTGCGGATCGATTGGTACCATCCCCGAGCTTGTACGACCTTCGGAAGAGGTCGACCGACGAAATTCCCCCAAATCTGAGGAGATATTCTTGAATAACTTTTTTGTGAAGGTCGGAGAGACTTGCAAGTAGGCTCTACCCCCACTAAATGGGGTTGCGCGCATCGATCGGTACCATCCTTGAGCTTCTCCGACTTTCGGAAGGGTTAGGGTTAGGGATGAAAGCACATAGGAGAAAGAGATATTCTTGAATAACTTTTTTTGTGAAGGTCGGAGAGACTTGCAAGTAGGCTGTACCCCCACTAAATGGGGTAGCGCGCATCGATCGGTACCATCCTTGAGCTTCTCCGACTTTCGGAAGGGTTAGGGTTAGGGTTAGGATGAAAGCACATAGGAGAAAGAGATATTCTTGAATAACTTTTTTTGTGAAGGTCGGAGAGACTTGCAAGTAGGCTCTACCCCCACTAAATGGGGTAGCGCACATCGATCGGTACCATCCTTGAGCTTCTCCGACTTTCGGAAGGGTTAGGGTTAGGGTTAGGGATGAAAGCACATAGGAGAAAGAGATATTCTTGAATAACTTTTTTGTGAAGGTCGGAGAGACTTGCAAGTAGGCTCTGCCCCCACTAAATGGGGTAGCGCGCATCGATCGGTACCATCCTTGAGCTTCTCCGACTTTCGGAAGGGTTAGGGTTAGGGTTAGGGATGAAAGCACATAGGAGAAAGAGATATTCTTGAATAACTTTTTTTGTGAAGGTCGGAGAGACTTGGAAAGTGGTTGCATCTGGACTAATTTGGGTCCTGCGGATCGATTCGTACCATCCCCGAGCTTGTACGACCTTCGGAAGAGGTCGACCGACGAAATTCCCCCAAATCTGAGGAGATATTCTTGAATAACTTTTTTTGTGAAGGTCGGAGAGACTTGCAAGTAGGCTCTACCCCCACTAAATGGGGTAGCGCGCATCGATCGGTACCATCCTTGAGCTTCTCCGACTTTCGGAAGGGTTAGGGTTAGGGTTAGGGATGAAAGCACATAGGAGAAAGAGATATTCTTGAATAACTTTTTTTGTGAAGGTCGGAGAGACTTGGAAAGTGGTTGCATCTGGACTAATTTGGGTCCTGCGGATCGATTGGTACCATCCCCGAGCTTGTAAGACCTTCGGAAGAGGTCGACCGACGAAATTCCCCCAAATCTGAGGAGATATTCTTGAATAACTTTTTTTGTGAAGGTCGGAGAGACTTGCAAGTAGGCTTTACCCCCACTAAATGGGGTTGCGCGCATCGATCGGTACCATCCTTGAGCTTCTCCGACTTTCGGAAGGGTTAGGGTTAGGGTTAGGGATGAAAGCACATAGGAGAAAGAGATATTCTTGAATAACTTTTTTTGTGAAGGTCGGAGAGACTTGCAAGTAGGCTCTACCCCCACTAAATGGGGTAGCGCGCATCGATCGGTACCATCCTTGAGCTTCTCCGACTTTCGGAAGGGTTAGGGTTAGGGTTAGGGATGAAAGCACATAGGAGAAAGAGATATTCTTGAATAACTTTTTTTGTGAAGGTCGGAGAGACTTGCAAGTAGGCTCTACCCCCACTAAATGGGGTAGCGCGCATCGATCGGTACCATCCTTGAGCTTCTCCGACTTTCGAAGGGTTAGGGTTAGGGTTAGGGATGAAAGCACATAGGAGAAAGAGATATTCTTGAATAACTTTTTTTGTGAAGGTCGGAGAGACTTGCAAGTAGGCTCTGCCCCCACTAAATGGGGTAGCGCGCATCGATCGGTACCATCCTTGAGCTTCTCCGACTTTCGGAAGGGTTAGGGTTAGGGTTAGGGATGAAAGCACATAGGAGAAAGAGATATTCTTGAATAACTTTTTTTGTGAAGGTCGGAGAGACTTGGAAAGTGGTTGCATCTGGACTAATTTGGGTCCTGCGGAACGATTCGTACCATCCCCGAGCTTGTACGACCTTCGGAAGAGGTCGACCGACGAAATTCCCCCAAATCTGAGGAGATATTCTTGAATAACTTTTTTTGTGAAGGTCGGAGAGACTTGCAAGTAGGCTCTACCCCCACTTAATGGGGTAGCGCGCATCGATCGGTACCATTCTTGAGCTTCTCCGACTTTCGGAAGGGTTAGGGTTAGGGTTAGGGATGAAAGCACATAGGAGAAGAGATATTCTTGAATAACTTTTTTTGTGAAGGTCGGAGAGACTTGGAAAGTGGTTGCATCTGGACTAATTTGGGTCCTGCGGATCGATTGGTACCATCCCCGAGCTTGTACGACCTTCGGAAGAGGTCGACCGACGAAATTCCCCCAAATCTGAGGAGATATTCTTGAATAACTTTTTTGTGAAGGTCGGAGAGACTTTCAAGTAGGCTCTACCCCCACTAAATGGGGTTGCGCGCATCGATCGGTACCATCCTTGAGCTTCTCCGACTTTCGGAAGGGTTAGGGTTAGGGTTAGGGATGAAAGCACATAGGAGAAAGAGATATTCTTGAATAACTTTTTTGTGAAGGTCGGAGAGACTTGGAAAGTGGTGCTTCTGGACTAATTTGGGTCCTGCGGATCGATTGGTACCATCCCCGAGCTTGTACGACCTTCGGAAGAGGTCGACCGACGAAATTCCCCAAATCTGAGGAGATATTCTTGAATAACTTTTTTTGTGAAGGTCGGAGAGACTTGCAAGTAGGCTCTACCCCCACTAAAATGGGGTTGCGCGCATCGATCGGTACCATCCTTGAGCTTCTCCGACTTTCGGAAGGGTTAGGGTTAGGGTTAGGGATGAAAGCACATAGGAGAAAGAGATATTCTTTGAATAACTTTTTTTGTGAAGGTCGGAGAGACTTGCAAGTAGGCTCTGCCCCCACTAAATGGGGTAGCGCGCATCGATCGGTACCATTCCTTGAGCTTCTCCGACCTTTCGGAAGGGTTAGGGTTAGGGTTAGGGATGAAAGCACATAGGAGAAAGAGATATTCTTGAATAACTTTTTTTGTGAAGGTCGGAGAGACTTGGAAAGTGGTTGCATCTGGACTAATTGGGTCCTGCGGATCGATTCGTACCATCCCCGAGCTTGTACGACCTTCGGAAGAGGTCGACCGACGAAATTCCCCAAATCTGAGGAGATATTCTTGAATAACTTTTTTTGTGAAGGTCGGAGAGACTTGCAAGTAGGCTCTACCCCCACTAAATGGGGTAGCGCGCATCGATCGGTACCATCCTTGAGCTTCTCCGACTTTCGGAAGGGTTAGGGTTAGGGTTAGGGATGAAAGCACATAGGAGAAAGAGATATTCTTGAATAACTTTTTTTGTGAAGGTCGGAGAGACTTGGAAAGTGGTTGCATCTGGACTAATTTGGGTCCTGCGGATCGATTGGTACCATCCCCGAGCTTGTACGACCTTCGGAAGAGGTCGACCGACGAAATTCCCCCAAATCTGAGGAGATATTCTTGAATAACTTTTTTTGTGAAGGTCGGAGAGACTTGCAAGTAGGCTCTACCCCCACTAAATGGGGTTGCGCGCATCGATCGGTACCATCCTTGAGCTTCTCCGACTTTCGGAAGGGTTAGGGTTAGGGTTAGGGATGAAAGCACATAGGAGAAAGAGATATTCTTGAATAACTTTTTTTGTGAAGGTCGGAGAGACTTGCAAGTAGGCTCTACCCCCACTAAATGGGGTAGCGCGCATCGATCGGTACCATCCTTGAGCTTCTCCGACTTTCGGAAGGGTTAGGGTTAGGGTTAGGGATGAAAGCACATAGGAGAAAGAGATATTCTTGAATAACTTTTTTTGTGAAGGTCGGAGAGACTTGGAAAGTGGTTGCATCTGGACTAATTTGGGTCCTGCGGATCGATTGGTACCATCCCCGAGCTTGTACGACCTTCGGAAGAGGTCGACCGACGAAATTCCCCCAAATCTGAGGAGATATTCTTGAATAACTTTTTTTGTGAAGGTCGGAGAGACTTGCAAGTAGGCTCTACCCCCACTAAATGGGGTTGCGCGCATCGATCGGTACCATCCTTGAGCTTCTCCGACTTTCGGAAGGGTTAGGGTTAGGGTTAGGGATGAAAGCACATAGGAGAAAGAGATATTCTTGAATAACTTTTTTTGTGAAGGTCGGAGAGACTTGCAAGTAGGCTCTACCCCCACTAAATGGGGTAGCGCGCATCGATCGGTACCATCCTTGAGCTTCTCCGACTTTCGGAAGGGTTAGGGTTAGGGTTAGGGATGAAAGCACATAGGAGAAAGAGATATTCTTGAATAACTTTTTTTGTGAAGGTCGGAGAGACTTGCAAGTAGGCTCTACCCCCACTAAATGGGGTAGCGCGCATCGATCGGTACCATCCTTGAGCTTCTCCGACTTTCGGAAGGGTTAGGGTTAGGGTTAGGGATGAAAGCACATAGGAGAAAGAGATATTCTTGAATAACTTTTTTTGTGAAGGTCGGAGAGACTTGCAAGTAGGCTCTACCCCCACTAAATGGGGTAGCGCGCATCGATCGGTACCATCCTTGAGCTTCTCCGACTTTCGGAAGGGTTAGGGTTAGGGTTAGGGATGAAAGCACATAGGAGAAAGAGATATTCTTGAATAACTTTTTTTGTGAAGGTCGGAGAGACTTGCAAGTAGGCTCTGCCCCCACTAAATGGGGTAGCGCGCATCGATCGGTACCATCCTTGAGCTTCTCCGACTTTCGGAAGGGTTAGGGTTAGGGTTAGGGATGAAAGCACATAGGAGAAAGAGATATTCTTGAATAACTTTTTTTGTGAAGGTCGGAGAGACTTGGAAAGTGGTTGCATCTGGACTAATTTGGGTCCTGCGGATCGATTCGTACCATCCCCGAGCTTGTACGACCTTCGGAAGAGGTCGACCGACGAAATTCCCCAAATCTGAGGAGATATTCTTGAATAACTTTTTTTGTGAAGGTCGGAGAGACTTGCAAGTAGGCTCTACCCCCACTAAATGGGGTAGCGCGCATCGATCGGTACCATCCTTGAGCTTCTCCGACTTTCGGAAGGGTTAGGGTTAGGGTTAGGGATGAAAGCACATAGGAGAAAGAGATATTCTTGAATAACTTTTTTTGTGAAGGTCGGGAGAGACTTGGAAAGTGGTTGCATCTGGACTAATTTGGGTCCTGCGGATCGATTGGTACCATCCCCGAGCTTGTACGACCTTCGGAAGAGGTCGACCGACGAAATTCCCCAAAATCTGAGGAGATATTCTTGAATAACTTTTTTTGTGAAGGTCGGAGAGACTTGCAAGTAGGCTCTACCCCCACTAAATGGGGTTGCGCGCATCGATCGGTACCATCCTTGAGCTTCTCCGACTTTCGGAAGGGTTAGGGTTAGGGATGAAAGCACATAGGAGAAAGAGATATTCTTGAATAACTTTTTTTGTGAAGGTCGGAGAGACTTGCAAGTAGGCTCTACCCCCACTAAATGGGGTAGCGCGCATCGATCGGTACCATCCTTGAGCTTCTCCGACTTTCGGAAGGGTTAGGGTTAGGGTTAGGGATGAAAGCACATAGGAGAAAGAGATATTCTTGAATAACTTTTTTGTGAAGGTCGGAGAGACTTGCAAGTAGGCTCTACCCCCACTAAATGGGGTAGCGCGCATCGATCGGTACCATCCTTGAGCTTCTCCGACTTTCGGAAGGGTTAGGGTTAGGGTTAGGGATGAAAGCACATAGGAGAAAGAGATATTCTTGAATAACTTTTTTTGTGAAGGTCGGAGAGACTTGCAAGTAGGCTCTGCCCCCACTAAATGGGGTAGCGCGCATCGATCGGTACCATCCTTGAGCTTCTCCGACTTTCGGAAGGGTTAGGGTTAGGGTTAGGGATGAAAGCACATAGGAGAAAGAGATATTCTTGAATAACTTTTTTTGTGAAGGTCGGAGAGACTTGGAAAGTGGTTGCATCTGGACTAATTTGGGTCCTGCGGATCGATTCGTACCATCCCCGAGCTTGTACGACCTTCGGAAGAGGTCGACCGACGAAATTCCCCCAAATCTGAGGAGATATTCTTGAATAACTTTTTTTGTGAAGGTCGGAGAGACTTGCAAGTAGGCTCTACCCCCACTAAATGGGGTAGCGCGCATCGATCGGTACCATCCTTGAGCTTCTCCGACTTTCGGAAGGGTTAGGGTTAGGGTTAGGGATGAAAGCACATAGGAGAAAGAAATATTCTTGAATAACTTTTTTTGTGAAGGTCGGAGAGACTTGGAAAGTGGTTGCATCTGGACTAATTTGGGTCCTGCGGATCGATTGGTACCATCCCCGAGCTTGTACGACCTTCGGAAGAGGTCGACCGACGAAATTCCCCCAAATCTGAGGAGATATTCTTGAATAACGTTTTTTGTGAAGGTCGGAGAGACTTGCAAGTAGGCTCTACCCCCACTAAATGGGGTTGCGCGCATCGATCGGTACCATCCTTGAGCTTCTCCGACTTTCGGAAGGGTTAGGGTTAGGGATGAAAGCACATAGGAGAAAGAGATATTCTTGAATAACTTTTTTTGTGAAGGTCGGAGAGACTTGCAAGTAGGCTGTACCCCCACTAAATGGGGTAGCGCGCATCGATCGGTACCATCCTTGAGCTTCTCCGACTTTCGGAAGGGTTAGGGTTAGGGTTAGGGATGAAAGCACATAGGAGAAAGAGATATTCTTGAATAACTTTTTTTGTGAAGGTCGGAGAGACTTGCAAGTAGGCTCTACCCCCACTAAATGGGGTAGCGCACATCGATCGGTACCATCCTTGAGCTTCTCCGACTTTCGGAAGGGTTAGGGTTAGGGTTAGGGATGAAAGCACATAGGAGAAAGAGATATTCTTGAATAACTTTTTTTGTGAAGGTCGGAGAGACTTGCAAGTAGGCTCTGCCCCCACTAAATGGGGTAGCGCGCATCGATCGGTACCATCCTTGAGCTTCTCCGACTTTCGGAAGGGTTAGGGTTAGGGTTAGGGATGAAAGCACATAGGAGAAAGAGATATTCTTGAATAACTTTTTTTGTGAAGGTCGGAGAGACTTGGAAAGTGGTTGCATCTGGACTAATTTGGGTCCTGCGGATCGATTCGTACCATCCCCGAGCTTGTACGACCTTCGGAAGAGGTCGACCGACGAAATTCCCCCAAATCTGAGGAGATATTCTTGAATAACTTTTTTTGTGAAGGTCGGAGAGACTTGCAAGTAGGCTCTACCCCCACTAAATGGGGTAGCGCGCATCGATCGGTACCATCCTTGAGCTTCTCCGACTTTCGGAAGGGTTAGGGTTAGGGTTAGGGATGAAAGCACATAGGAGAAAGAGATATTCTTGAATAACTTTTTTTGTGAAGGTCGGAGAGACTTGGAAAGTGGTTGCATCTGGACTAATTTGGGTCCTGCGGATCGATTGGTACCATCCCCGAGCTTGTAAGACCTTCGGAAGAGGTCGACCGACGAAATTCCCCCAAATCTGAGGAGATATTCTTGAATAACTTTTTTTGTGAAGGTCGGAGAGACTTGCAAGTAGGCTCTACCCCCACTAAATGGGGTTGCGCGCATCGATCGGTACCATCCTTGAGCTTCTCCGACTTTCGGAAGGGTTAGGGTTAGGGTTAGGGATGAAAGCACATAGGAGAAAGAGATATTCTTGAATAACTTTTTTTGTGAAGGTCGGAGAGACTTGCAAGTAGGCTCTACCCCCACTAAATGGGGTAGCGCGCATCGATCGGTACCATCCTTGAGCTTCTCCGACTTTCGGAAGGGTTAGGGTTAGGGTTAGGGATGAAAGCACATAGGAGAAAGAGATATTCTTGAATAACTTTTTTTGTGAAGGTCGGAGAGACTTGCAAGTAGGCTCTACCCCCACTAAATGGGGTAGCGCGCATCGATCGGTACCATCCTTGAGCTTCTCCGACTTTCGGAAGGGTTAGGGTTAGGGTTAGGGATGAAAGCACATAGGAGAAAGAGATATTCTTGAATAACTTTTTTTGTGAAGGTCGGAGAGACTTGCAAGTAGGCTCTGCCCCCACTAAATGGGGTAGCGCGCATCGATCGGTACCATCCTTGAGCTTCTCCGACTTTCGGAAGGGTTAGGGTTAGGGTTAGGGATGAAAGCACATAGGAGAAAGAGATATTCTTGAATAACTTTTTTTGTGAAGGTCGGAGAGACTTGGAAAGTGGTTGCATCTGGACTAATTTGGGTCCTGCGGATCGATTCGTACCATCCCCGAGCTTGTACGACCTTCGGAAGAGGTCGACCGACGAAATTCCCCCAAATCTGAGGAGATATTCTTGAATAACTTTTTTTGTGAAGGTCGGAGAGACTTGCAAGTAGGCTCTACCCCCACTAAATGGGGTAGCGCGCATCGATCGGTACCATTCTTGAGCTTCTCCGACTTTCGGAAGGGTTAGGGTTAGGGTTAGGGATGAAAGCACATAGGAGAAAGAGATATTCTTGAATAACTTTTTTTGTGAAGGTCGGAGAGACTTGGAAAGTGGTTGCATCTGGACTAATTTGGGTCCTGCGGATCGATTGGTACCATCCCCGAGCTTGTACGACCTTCGGAAGAGGTCGACCGACGAAATTCCCCCAAATCTGAGGAGATATTCTTGAATAACTTTTTTTGTGAAGGTCGGAGAGACTTTCAAGTAGGCTCTACCCCCACTAAATGGGGTTGCGCGCATCGATCGGTACCATCCTTGAGCTTCTCCGACTTTCGGAAGGGTTAGGGTTAGGGTTAGGGATGAAAGCACATAGGAGAAAGAGATATTCTTGAATAACTTTTTTTGTGAAGGTCGGAGAGACTTGGAAAGTGGTTGCATCTGGACTAATTTGGGTCCTGCGGATCGATTGGTACCATCCCCGAGCTTGTACGACCTTCGGAAGAGGTCGACCGACGAAATTCCCCCAAATCTGAGGAGATATTCTTGAATAACTTTTTTTGTGAAGGTCGGAGAGACTTGCAAGTAGGCTCTACCCCCACTAAATGGGGTTGCGCGCATCGATCGGTACCATCCTTGAGCTTCTCCGACTTTCGGAAGGGTTAGGGTTAGGGTTAGGGATGAAAGCACATAGGAGAAAGAGATATTCTTGAATAACTTTTTTTGTGAAGGTCGGAGAGACTTGCAAGTAGGCTCTACCCCCACTAAATGGGGTAGCGCGCATCGATCGGTACCATCCTTGAGCTTCTCCGACTTTCGGAAGGGTTAGGGTTAGGGTTAGGGATGAAAGCACATAGGAGAAAGAGATATTCTTGAATAACTTTTTTTGTGAAGGTCGGAGAGACTTGCAAGTAGGCTCTACCCCCACTAAATGGGGTAGCGCGCATCGATCGGTACCATCCTTGAGCTTCTCCGACTTTCGGAAGGGTTAGGGTTAGGGTTAGGGATGAAAGCACATAGGAGAAAGAGATATTCTTGAATAACTTTTTTTGTGAAGGTCGGAGAGACTTGCAAGTAGGCTCTACCCCCACTAAATGGGGTAGCGCGCATCGATCGGTACCATCCTTGAGCTTCTCCGACTTTCGGAAGGGTTAGGGTTAGGGTTAGGGATGAAAGCACATAGGAGAAAGAGATATTCTTGAATAACTTTTTTTGTGAAGGTCGGAGAGACTTGCAAGTAGGCTCTGCCCCCACTAAATGGGGTAGCGCGCATCGATCGGTACCATCCTTGAGCTTCTCCGACTTTCGGAAGGGTTAGGGTTAGGGTTAGGGATGAAAGCACATAGGAGAAAGAGATATTCTTGAATAACTTTTTTTGTGAAGGTCGGAGAGACTTGGAAAGTGGTTGCATCTGGACTAATTTGGGTCCTGCGGATCGATTCGTACCATCCCCGAGCTTGTACGACCTTCGGAAGAGGTCGACCGACGAAATTCCCCCAAATCTGAGGAGATATTCTTGAATAACTTTTTTTGTGAAGGTCGGAGAGACTTGCAAGTAGGCTCTACCCCCACTAAATGGGGTAGCGCGCATCGATCGGTACCATCCTTGAGCTTCTCCGACTTTCGGAAGGGTTAGGGTTAGGGTTAGGGATGAAAGCACATAGGAGAAAGAGATATTCTTGAATAACTTTTTTTGTGAAGGTCGGAGAGACTTGAAAAGTGGTTGCATCTGGACTAATTTGGGTCCTGCGGATCGATTGGTACCATCCCCGAGCTTGTACGACCTTCGGAAGAGGTCGAACGACGAAATTCCCCCAAATCTGAGGAGATATTCTTGAATAACTTTTTTTGTGAAGGTCGGAGAGACTTGCAAGTAGGCTCTACCCCCACTAAATGGGGTAGCGCGCATCGATCAGTACCATCCTTGAGCTTCTCCGACTTTCGGAAGGGTTAGGGTTAGGGTTAGGGATGAAAGCACATAGGAGAAAGAGATATTCTTGAATAACTTTTTTTGTGAAGGTCGGAGAGACTTGCAAGTAGGCTCTGCCCCCACTAAATGGGGTAGCGCGCATCGATCGGTACCATCCTTGAGCTTCTCCGACTTTCGGAAGGGTTAGGGTTAGGGTTAGGGATGAAAGCACATAGGAGAAAGAGATATTCTTGAATAACTTTTTTTGTGAAGGTCGGAGAGACTTGGAAAGTGGTTGCATCTGGACTAATTTGGGTCCTGCGGATCGATTCGTACCATCCCCGAGCTTGTACGACCTTCGGAAGAGGTCGACCGACGAAATTCCCCCAAATCTGAGGAGATATTCTTGAATAACTTTTTTTGTGAAGGTCGGAGAGACTTGCAAGTAGGCTCTACCCCCACTAAATGGGGTAGCGCGCATCGATCGGTACCATTCTTGAGCTTCTCCGACTTTCGGAAGGGTTAGGGTTAGGGTTAGGGATGAAAGCACATAGGAGAAAGAGATATTCTTGAATAACTTTTTTTGTGAAGGTCGGAGAGACTTGGAAAGTGGTTGCATCTGGACTAATTTGGGTCCTGCGGATCGATTGGTACCATCCCCGAGCTTGTACGACCTTCGGAAGAGGTCGACCGACGAAATTCCCCCAAATCTGAGGAGATATTCTTGAATAACTTTTTTTGTGAAGGTCGGAGAGACTTTCAAGTAGGCTCTACCCCCACTAAATGGGGTTGCGCGCATCGATCGGTACCATCCTTGAGCTTCTCCGACTTTCGGAAGGGTTAGGGTTAGGGTTAGGGATGAAAGCACATAGGAGAAAGAGATATTCTTGAATAACTTTTTTTGTGAAGGTCGGAGAGACTTGGAAAGTGGTTGCATCTGGACTAATTTGGGTCCTGCGGATCGATTGGTACCATCCCCGAGCTTGTACGACCTTCGGAAGAGGTCGACCGACGAAATTCCCCCAAATCTGAGGAGATATTCTTGAATAACTTTTTTTGTGAAGGTCGGAGAGACTTGCAAGTAGGCTCTACCCCCACTAAATGGGGTTGCGCGCATCGATCGGTACCATCCTTGAGCTTCTCCGACTTTCGGAAGGGTTAGGGTTAGGGTTAGGGATGAAAGCACATAGGAGAAAGAGATATTCTTGAATAACTTTTTTTGTGAAGGTCGGAGAGACTTGCAAGTAGGCTCTACCCCCACTAAATGGGGTAGCGCGCATCGATCGGTACCATCCTTGAGCTTCTCCGACTTTCGGAAGGGTTAGGGTTAGGGTTAGGGATGAAAGCACATAGGAGAAAGAGATATTCTTGAATAACTTTTTTTGTGAAGGTCGGAGAGACTTGCAAGTAGGCTCTACCCCCACTAAATGGGGTAGCGCGCATCGATCGGTACCATCCTTGAGCTTCTCCGACTTTCGGAAGGGTTAGGGTTAGGGTTAGGGATGAAAGCACATAGGAGAAAGAGATATTCTTGAATAACTTTTTTTGTGAAGGTCGGAGAGACTTGCAAGTAGGCTCTACCCCCACTAAATGGGGTAGCGCGCATCGATCGGTACCATCCTTGAGCTTCTCCGACTTTCGGAAGGGTTAGGGTTAGGGTTAGGGATGAAAGCACATAGGAGAAAGAGATATTCTTGAATAACTTTTTTTGTGAAGGTCGGAGAGACTTGCAAGTAGGCTCTGCCCCCACTAAATGGGGTAGCGCGCATCGATCGGTACCATCCTTGAGCTTCTCCGACTTTCGGAAGGGTTAGGGTTAGGGTTAGGGATGAAAGCACATAGGAGAAAGAGATATTCTTGAATAACTTTTTTTGTGAAGGTCGGAGAGACTTGGAAAGTGGTTGCATCTGGACTAATTTGGGTCCTGCGGATCGATTCGTACCATCCCCGAGCTTGTACGACCTTCGGAAGAGGTCGACCGACGAAATTCCCCCAAATCTGAGGAGATATTCTTGAATAACTTTTTTTGTGAAGGTCGGAGAGACTTGCAAGTAGGCTCTACCCCCACTAAATGGGGTAGCGCGCATCGATCGGTACCATCCTTGAGCTTCTCCGACTTTCGGAAGGGTTAGGGTTAGGGTTAGGGATGAAAGCACATAGGAGAAAGAGATATTCTTGAATAACTTTTTTTGTGAAGGTCGGAGAGACTTGGAAAGTGGTTGCATCTGGACTAATTTGGGTCCTGCGGATCGATTGGTACCATCCCCGAGCTTGTACGACCTTCGGAAGAGGTCGACCGACGAAATTCCCCCAAATCTGAGGAGATATTCTTGAATAACTTTTTTTGTGAAGGTCGGAGAGACTTGCAAGTAGGCTCTACCCCCACTAAATGGGGTTGCGCGCATCGATCGGTACCATCCTTGAGCTTCTCCGACTTTCGGAAGGGTTAGGGTTAGGGTTAGGGATGAAAGCACATAGGAGAAAGAGATATTCTTGAATAACTTTTTTTGTGAAGGTCGGAGAGACTTGCAAGTAGGCTCTACCCCCACTAAATGGGGTAGCGCGCATCGATCGGTACCATCCTTGAGCTTCTCCGACTTTCGGAAGGGTTAGGGTTAGGGTTAGGGATGAAAGCACATAGGAGAAAGAGATATTCTTGAATAACTTTTTTTGTGAAGGTCGGAGAGACTTGCAAGTAGGCTCTACCCCCACTAAATGGGGTAGCGCACATCGATCGGTACCATCCTTGAGCTTCTCCGACTTTCGGAAGGGTTAGGGTTAGGGTTAGGGATGAAAGCACATAGGAGAAAGAGATATTCTTGAATAACTTTTTTTGTGAAGGTCGGAGAGACTTGCAAGTAGGCTCTACCCCCACTAAATGGGGTAACGCGCATCGATCGGTACCATCCTTGAGCTTCTCCGACTTTCGGAAGGGTTAGGGTTAGGGTTAGGGATGAAAGCACATAGGAGAAAGAGATATTCTTGAATAACTTTTTTTGTGAAGGTCGGAGAGACTTGGAAAGTGGTTGCATCTGGACTAATTTGGGACCTGCGGATCGATTGGTACCATCCCCGAGCTTGTACGACCTTCGGAAGAGGTCGACCGACGAAATTCCCCCAAATCTGAGGAGATATTCTTGAATAACTTTTTTTGTGAAGGTCGGAGAGACTTGCAAGTAGGCTCTACCCCCACTAAATGGGGTTGCGCGCATCGATCGGTACCATCCTTGAGCTTCTCCGACTTTCGGAAGGGTTAGGGTTAGGGTTAGGGATGAAAGCACATAGGAGAAAGAGATATTCTTGAATAACTTTTTTTGTGAAGGTCGGAGAGACTTGCAAGTAGGCTCTACCCCCACTAAATGGGGTAGCGCGCATCGATCGGTACCATCGTTGAGCTTCTCCGACTTTCGGAAGGGTTAGGGTTAGGGTTAGGGATGAAAGCACATAGGAGAAAGAGATATTCTTGAATAACTTTTTTTGTGAAGGTCGGAGAGACTTGGAAAGTGGTTGCATCTGGACTAATTTGGGTCCTGTAGATCGATTGGTACCATCCCCGAGCTTGTACGACCTTCGGAAGAGGTCGACCGACGAAATTCCCCCAAATCTGAGGAGATATTCTTGAATAACTTTTTTTGTGAAGGTCGGAGAGACTTGCAAGTAGGCTCTACCCCCACTAAATGGGGTTGCGCGCATCGATCGGTACCATCCTTGAGCTTCTCCGACTTTCGGAAGGGTTAGGGTTAGGGTTAGGGATGAAAGCACATAGGAGAAAGAGATATTCTTGAATAACTTTTTTTGTGAAGGTCGGAGAGACTTGCAAGTAGGCTCTACCCCCACTAAATGGGGTAGCGCGCATCGATCGGTACCATCCTTGAGCTTCTCCGACTTTCGGAAGGGTTAGGGTTAGGGTTAGGGATGAAAGCACATAGGAGAAAGAGATATTCTTGAATAACTTTTTTTGTGAAGGTCGGAGAGACTTGAAAAGTGGTTGCATCTGGACTAATTTGGGTCCTGCGGATCGATTGGTACCATCCCCGAGCTTGTACGACCTTCGGAAGAGGTCGACCGACGAAATTCCCCCAAATCTGAGGAGATATTCTTGAATAACTTTTTTTTTGAAGGTCGGAGAGACTTGCAAGTAGGCTCTACCCCCACTAAATGGGGTAGCGCGCATCGATCGGTACCATCCTTGAGCTTCTCCGACTTTCGGAAGGGTTAGGGTTAGGGTTAGGGATGAAAGCACATAGGAGAAAGAGATATTCTTGAATAACTTTTTTTGTGAAGGTCGGAGAGACTTGGAAAGTGGTTGCATCTGGACTAATTTGGGTCCTGCGGATCGATTGGTACCATCCCCGAGCTTGTACGACCTTCGGAAGAGGTCGACCGACGAAATTCCCCCAAATCTGAGGAGATATTCTTGAATAACTTTTTTTGTGAAGGTCGGAGAGACTTGCAAGTAGGCTCTACCCCCACTAAATGGGGTTGCGCGCATCGATCGGTACCATCCTTGAGCTTCTCCGACTTTCGGAAGGGTTAGGGTTAGGGTTAGGGATGAAAGCACATAGGAGAAAGAGATATTCTTGAATAACTTTTTTTGTGAAGGTCGGAGAGACTTGCAAGTAGGCTCTACCCCCACTAAATGGGGTAGCGCGCATCGATCGGTACCATCCTTGAGCTTCTCCGACTTTCGGAAGGGTTAGGGTTAGGGTTAGGGATGAAAGCACATAGGAGAAAGAGATATTCTTGAATAACTTTTTTTGTGAAGGTCGGAGAGACTTGCAAGTAGGCTCTACCCCCACTAAATGGGGTAGCGCGCATCGATCGGTACCATCCTTGAGCTTCTCCGACTTTCGGAAGGGTTAGGGTTAGGGATGAAAGCACATAGGAGAAAGAGATATTCTTGAATAACTTTTTTTGTGAAGGTCGGAGAGACTTGCAAGTAGGCTCTGCCCCCACTAAATGGGGTAGCGCGCATCGATCGGTACCATCCTTGAGCTTCTCCGACTTTCGGAAGGGTTAGGGTTAGGGTTAGGGATGAAAGCACATAGGAGAAAGAGATATTCTTGAATAACTTTTTTTGTGAAGGTCGGAGAGACTTGGAAAGTGGTTGCATCTGGACTAATTTGGGTCCTGCGGATCGATTCGTACCATCCCCGAGCTTGTACGACCTTCGGAAGAGGTCGACCGACGAAATTCCCCCAAATCTGAGGAGATATTCTTGAATAACTTTTTTTGTGAAGGTCGGAGAGACTTGCAAGTAGGCTCTACCCCCACTAAATGGGGTAGCGCGCATCGATCGGTACCATCCTTGAGCTTCTCCGACTTTCGGAAGGGTTAGGGTTAGGGTTAGGGATGAAAGCACATAGGAGAAAGAGATATTCTTGAATAACTTTTTTTGTGAAGGTCGGAGAGACTTGGAAAGTGGTTGCATCTGGACTAATTTGGGTCCTGCGGATCGATTGGTACCATCCCCGAGCTTGTAAGACCTTCGGAAGAGGTCGACCGACGAAATTCCCCCAAATCTGAGGAGATATTCTTGAATAACTTTTTTTGTGAAGGTCGGAGAGACTTGCAAGTAGGCTCTACCCCCACTAAATGGGGTTGCGCGCATCGATCGGTACCATCCTTGAGCTTCTCCGACTTTCGGAAGGGTTAGGGTTAGGGGTAGGGATGAAAGCACATAGGAGAAAGAGATATTCTTGAATAACTTTTTTTGTGAAGGTCGGAGAGACTTGCAAGTAGGCTCTACCCCCACTAAATGGGGTAGCGCGCATCGATCGGTACCATCCTTGAGCTTCTCCGACTTTCGGAAGGGTTAGGGTTAGGGTTAGGGATGAAAGCACATAGGAGAAAGAGATATTCTTGAATAACTTTTTTTGTGAAGGTCGGAGAGACTTGAAAAGTGGTTGCATCTGGACTAATTTGGGTCCTGCGGATCGATTGGTACCATCCCCGAGCTTGTACGACCTTCGGAAGAGGTCGACCGACGAAATTCCCCCAAATCTGAGGAGATATTCTTGAATAACTTTTTTTTTGAAGGTCGGAGAGACTTGCAAGTAGGCTCTACCCCCACTAAATGGGGTAGCGCGCATCGATCGGTACCATCCTTGAGCTTCTCCGACTTTCGGAAGGGTTAGGGTTAGGGTTAGGGATGAAAGCACATAGGAGAAAGAGATATTCTTGAATAACTTTTTTTGTGAAGGTCGGAGAGACTTGGAAAGTGGTTGCATCTGGACTAATTTGGGTCCTGCGGATCGATTGGTACCATCCCCGAGCTTGTACGACCTTCGGAAGAGGTCGACCGACGAAATTCCCCCAAATCTGAGGAGATATTCTTGAATAACTTTTTTTGTGAAGGTCGGAGAGACTTGCAAGTAGGCTCTACCCCCACTAAATGGGGTTGCGCGCATCGATCGGTACCATCCTTGAGCTTCTCCGACTTTCGGAAGGGTTAGGGTTAGGGTTAGGGATGAAAGCACATAGGAGAAAGAGATATTCTTGAATAACTTTTTTTGTGAAGGTCGGAGAGACTTGCAAGTAGGCTCTACCCCCACTAAATGGGGTAGCGCGCATCGATCGGTACCATCCTTGAGCTTCTCCGACTTTCGGAAGGGTTAGGGTTAGGGTTAGGGATGAAAGCACATAGGAGAAAGAGATATTCTTGAATAACTTTTTTTGTGAAGGTCGGAGAGACTTGCAAGTAGGCTCTACCCCCACTAAATGGGGTAGCGCGCATCGATCGGTACCATCCTTGAGCTTCTCCGACTTTCGGAAGGGTTAGGGTTAGGGATGAAAGCACATAGGAGAAAGAGATATTCTTGAATAACTTTTTTTGTGAAGGTCGGAGAGACTTGCAAGTAGGCTCTGCCCCCACTAAATGGGGTAGCGCGCATCGATCGGTACCATCCTTGAGCTTCTCCGACTTTCGGAAGGGTTAGGGTTAGGGTTAGGGATGAAAGCACATAGGAGAAAGAGATATTCTTGAATAACTTTTTTTGTGAAGGTCGGAGAGACTTGGAAAGTGGTTGCATCTGGACTAATTTGGGTCCTGCGGATCGATTCGTACCATCCCCGAGCTTGTACGACCTTCGGAAGAGGTCGACCGACGAAATTCCCCCAAATCTGAGGAGATATTCTTGAATAACTTTTTTTGTGAAGGTCGGAGAGACTTGCAAGTAGGCTCTACCCCCACTAAATGGGGTAGCGCGCATCGATCGGTACCATCCTTGAGCTTCTCCGACTTTCGGAAGGGTTAGGGTTAGGGTTAGGGATGAAAGCACATAGGAGAAAGAGATATTCTTGAATAACTTTTTTTGTGAAGGTCGGAGAGACTTGGAAAGTGGTTGCATCTGGACTAATTTGGGTCCTGCGGATCGATTGGTACCATCCCCGAGCTTGTACGACCTTCGGAAGAGGTCGACCGACGAAATTCCCCCAAATCTGAGGAGATATTCTTGAATAACTTTTTTTGTGAAGGTCGGAGAGACTTGCAAGTAGGCTCTACCCCCACTAAATGGGGTTGCGCGCATCGATCGGTACCATCCTTGAGCTTCTCCGACTTTCGGAAGGGTTAGGGTTAGGGTTAGGGATGAAAGCACATAGGAGAAAGAGATATTCTTGAATAACTTTTTTTGTGAAGGTCGGAGAGACTTGCAAGTAGGCTCTACCCCCACTAAATGGGGTAACGCGCATCGATCGGTACCATCCTTGAGCTTCTCCGACTTTCGGAAGGGTTAGGGTTAGGGTTAGGGATGAAAGCACATAGGAGAAAGAGATATTCTTGAATAACTTTTTTTGTGAAGGTCGGAGAGACTTGCAAGTAGGCTCTACCCCCACTAAATGGGGTAGCGCGCATCGATCGGTACCATCCTTGAGCTTCTCCGACTTTCGGAAGGGTTAGGGTTAGGGATGAAAGCACATAGGAGAAAGAGATATTCTTGAATAACTTTTTTTGTGAAGGTCAGAGAGACTTGCAAGTAGGCTCTGCCCCCACTAAATGGGGTAGCGCGCATCGATCGGTACCATCCTTGAGCTTCTCCGACTTTCGGAAGGGTTAGGGTTAGGGTTAGGGATGAAAGCACATAGGAGAAAGAGATATTCTTGAATAACTTTTTTTGTGAAGGTCGGAGAGACTTGGAAAGTGGTTGCATCTGGACTAATTTGGGTCCTGCGGATCGATTCGTACCATCCCCGAGCTTGTACGACCTTCGGAAGAGGTCGACCGACGAAATTCCCCCAAATCTGAGGAGATATTCTTGAATAACTTTTTTTGTGAAGGTCGGAGAGACTTGCAAGTAGGCTCTACCCCCACTAAATGGGGTAGCGCGCATCGATCGGTACCATCCTTGAGCTTCTCCGACTTTCGGAAGGGTTAGGGTTAGGGTTAGGGATGAAAGCACATAGGAGAAAGAGATATTCTTGAATAACTTTTTTTGTGAAGGTCGGAGAGACTTGGAAAGTGGTTGCATCTGGACTAATTTGGGTCCTGCGGATCGATTGGTACCATCCCCGAGCTTGTACGACCTTCGGAAGAGGTCGACCGACGAAATTCCCCCAAATCTGAGGAGATATTCTTGAATAACTTTTTTTGTGAAGGTCGGAGAGACTTGCAAGTAGGCTCTACCCCCACTAAATGGGGTTGCGCGCATCGATCGGTACCATCCTTGAGCTTCTCCGACTTTCGGAAGGGTTAGGGTTAGGGTTAGGGATGAAAGCACATAGGAGAAAGAGATATTCTTGAATAACTTTTTTTGTGAAGGTCGGAGAGACTTGCAAGTAGGCTCTACCCCCACTAAATGGGGTAGCGCGCATCGATCGGTACCATCCTTGAGCTTCTCCGACTTTCGGAAGGGTTAGGGTTAGGGTTAGGGATGAAAGCACATAGGAGAAAGAGATATTCTTGAATAACTTTTTTTGTGAAGGTCGGAGAGACTTGCAAGTAGGCTCTACCCCCACTAAATGGGGTAGCGCGCATCGATCGGTACCATCCTTGAGCTTCTCCGACTTTCGGAAGGGTTAGGGTTAGGGATGAAAGCACATAGGAGAAAGAGATATTCTTGAATAACTTTTTTTGTGAAGGTCGGAGAGACTTGCAAGTAGGCTCTGCCCCCACTAAATGGGGTAGCGCGCATCGATCGGTACCATCCTTGAGCTTCTCCGACTTTCGGAAGGGTTAGGGTTAGGGTTAGGGATGAAAGCACATAGGAGAAAGAGATATTCTTGAATAACTTTTTTTGTGAAGGTCGGAGAGACTTGGAAAGTGGTTGCATCTGGACTAATTTGGGTCCTGCGGATCGATTCGTACCATCCCCGAGCTTGTACGACCTTCGGAAGAGGTCGACCGACGAAATTCCCCCAAATCTGAGGAGATATTCTTGAATAACTTTTTTTGTGAAGGTCGGAGAGACTTGCAAGTAGGCTCTACCCCCACTAAATGGGGTAGCGCGCATCGATCGGTACCATCCTTGAGCTTCTCCGACTTTCGGAAGGGTTAGGGTTAGGGTTAGGGATGAAAGCACATAGGAGAAAGAGATATTCTTGAATAACTTTTTTTGTGAAGGTCGGAGAGACTTAAAAAGTGGTTGCATCTGGACTAATTTGGGTCCTGCGGATCGATTGGTACCATCCCCGAGCTTGTACGACCTTCGGAAGAGGTCGACCGACGAAATTCCCCCAAATCTGAGGAGATATTCTTGAATAACTTTTTTTGTGAAGGTCGGAGAGACTTGCAAGTAGGCTCTACCCCCACTAAATGGGGTTGCGCGCATCGATCGGTACCATCCTTGAGCTTCTCCGACTTTCGGAAGGGTTAGGGTTAGGGATGAAAGCACATAGGAGAAAGAGATATTCTTGAATAACTTTTTTTGTGAAGGTCGGAGAGACTTGCAAGTAGGCTCTACCCCCACTAAATGGGGTAACGCGCATCGATCGGTACCATCCTTGAGCTTCTCCGACTTTCGGAAGGGTTAGGGTTAGGGTTAGGGATGAAAGCACATAGGAGAAAGAGATATTCTTGAATAACTTTTTTTGTGAAGGTCGGAGAGACTTGCAAGTAGGCTCTACCCCCACTAAATGGGGTAGCGCGCATCGATCGGTACCATCCTTGAGCTTCTCCGACTTTCGGAAGGGTTAGGGTTAGGGATGAAAGCACATAGGAGAAAGAGATATTCTTGAATAACTTTTTTTGTGAAGGTCAGAGAGACTTGCAAGTAGGCTCTGCCCCCACTAAATGGGGTAGCGCGCATCGATCGGTACCATCCTTGAGCTTCTCCGACTTTCGGAAGGGTTAGGGTTAGGGTTAGGGATGAAAGCACATAGGAGAAAGAGATATTCTTGAATAACTTTTTTTGTGAAGGTCGGAGAGACTTGGAAAGTGGTTGCATCTGGACTAATTTGGGTCCTGCGGATCGATTCGTACCATCCCCGAGCTTGTACGACCTTCGGAAGAGGTCGACCGACGAAATTCCCCCAAATCTGAGGAGATATTCTTGAATAACTTTTTTTGTGAAGGTCGGAGAGACTTGCAAGTAGGCTCTACCCCCACTAAATGGGGTAGCGCGCATCGATCGGTACCATCCTTGAGCTTCTCCGACTTTCGGAAGGGTTAGGGTTAGGGTTAGGGATGAAAGCACATAGGAGAAAGAGATATTCTTGAATAACTTTTTTTGTGAAGGTCGGAGAGACTTGGAAAGTGGTTGCATCTGGACTAATTTGGGTCCTGCGGATCGATTGGTACCATCCCCGAGCTTGTACGACCTTCGGAAGAGGTCGACCGACGAAATTCCCCCAAATCTGAGGAGATATTCTTGAATAACTTTTTTTGTGAAGGTCGGAGAGACTTGCAAGTAGGCTCTACCCCCACTAAATGGGGTTGCGCGCATCGATCGGTACCATCCTTGAGCTTCTCCGACTTTCGGAAGGGTTAGGGTTAGGGTTAGGGATGAAAGCACATAGGAGAAAGAGATATTCTTGAATAACTTTTTTTGTGAAGGTCGGAGAGACTTGCAAGTAGGCTCTACCCCCACTAAATGGGGTAGCGCGCATCGATCGGTACCATCCTTGAGCTTCTCCGACTTTCGGAAGGGTTAGGGTTAGGGTTAGGGATGAAAGCACATAGGAGAAAGAGATATTCTTGAATAACTTTTTTTGTGAAGGTCGGAGAGACTTGCA
Organism: Limanda limanda; assembly: GCF_963576545.1. Classification (NCBI taxonomy): domain Eukaryota; kingdom Metazoa; phylum Chordata; class Actinopteri; order Pleuronectiformes; family Pleuronectidae; genus Limanda; species Limanda limanda. The sequence continues at coordinate 25,046 of NW_026870478.1, forward strand.
AGTAGGCTCTACCCCCACTAAATGGGGTAGCGCACATCGATCGGTACCATCCTTGAGCTTCTCCGACTTTCGGAAGGGTTAGGGTTAGGGTTAGGGATGAAAGCACATAGGAGAAAGAGATATTCTTGAATAACTTTTTTTGTGAAGGTCGGAGAGACTTGCAAGTAGGCTCTACCCCCACTAAATGGGGTAACGCGCATCGATCGGTACCATCCTTGAGCTTCTCCGACTTTCGGAAGGGTTAGGGTTAGGGTTAGGGATGAAAGCACATAGGAGAAAGAGATATTCTTGAATAACTTTTTTTGTGAAGGTCGGAGAGACTTGGAAAGTGGTTGCATCTGGACTAATTTGGGTCCTGCGGATCGATTGGTACCATCCACGAGCTTGTACGACCTTCGGAAGAGGTCGACCGACGAAATTCCCCCAAATCTGAGGAGATATTCTTGAATAACTTTTTTTGTGAAGGTCGGAGAGACTTGCAAGTAGGCTCTACCCCCACTAAATGGGGTTGCGCGCATCGATCGGTACCATCCTTGAGCTTCTCCGACTTTCGGAAGGGTTAGGGTTAGGGTTAGGGATGAAAGCACATAGGAGAAAGAGATATTCTTGAATAACTTTTTTTGTGAAGGTCGGAGAGACTTGCAAGTAGGCTCTACCCCCACTAAATGGGGTAGCGCGCATCGATCGGTACCATCGTTGAGCTTCTCCGACTTTCGGAAGGGTTAGGGTTAGGGTTAGGGATGAAAGCACATAGGAGAAAGAGATATTCTTGAATAACTTTTTTTGTGAAGGTCGGAGAGACTTGGAAAGTGGTTGCATCTGGACTAATTTGGGTCCTGCAGATCGATTGGTACCATCCCCGAGCTTGTACGACCTTCGGAAGAGGTCGACCGACGAAATTCCCCCAAATCTGAGGAGATATTCTTGAATAACTTTTTTTGTGAAGGTCGGAGAGACTTGCAAGTAGGCTCTACCCCCACTAAATGGGGTTGCGCGCATCGATCGGTACCATCCTTGAGCTTCTCCGACTTTCGGAAGGGTTAGGGTTAGGGTTAGGGATGAAAGCACATAGGAGAAAGAGATATTCTTGAATAACTTTTTTTGTGAAGGTCGGAGAGACTTGCAAGTAGGCTCTACCCCCACTAAATGGGGTAGCGCGCATCGATCGGTACCATCCTTGAGCTTCTCCGACTTTCGGAAGGGTTAGGGTTAGGGTTAGGGATGAAAGCACATAGGAGAAAGAGATATTCTTGAATAACTTTTTTTGTGAAGGTCGGAGAGACTTGAAAAGTGGTTGCATCTGGACTAATTTGGGTCCTGCGGATCGATTGGTACCATCCCCGAGCTTGTACGACCTTCGGAAGAGGTCGACCGACGAAATTCCCCCAAATCTGAGGAGATATTCTTGAATAACTTTTTTTGTGAAGGTCGGAGAGACTTGCAAGTAGGCTCTACCCCCACTAAATGGGGTAGCGCGCATCGATCGGTACCATCCTTGAGCTTCTCCGACTTTCGGAAGGGTTAGGGTTAGGGTTAGGGATGAAAGCACATAGGAGAAAGAGATATTCTTGAATAACTTTTTTTGTGAAGGTCGGAGAGACTTGGAAAGTGGTTGCATCTGGACTAATTTGGGTCCCGCGGATCGATTGGTACCATCCCCGAGCTTGTACGACCTTCGGAAGAGGTCGACCGACGAAATTCCCCCAAATCTGAGGAGATATTCTTGAATAACTTTTTTTGTGAAGGTCGGAGAGACTTGCAAGTAGGCTCTACCCCCACTAAATGGGGTTGCGCGCATCGATCGGTACCATCCTTGAGCTTCTCCGACTTTCGGAAGGGTTAGGGTTAGGGTTAGGGATGAAAGCACATAGGAGAAAGAGATATTCTTGAATAACTTTTTTTGTGAAGGTCGGAGAGACTTGCAAGTAGGCTCTACCCCCACTAAATGGGGTAGCGCGCATCGATCGGTACCATCCTTGAGCTTCTCCGACTTTCGGAAGGGTTAGGGTTAGGGTTAGGGATGAAAGCACATAGGAGAAAGAGATATTCTTGAATAACTTTTTTTGTGAAGGTCGGAGAGACTTGAAAAGTGGTTGCATCTGGACTAATTTGGGTCCTGCGGATCGATTGGTACCATCCCCGAGCTTGTACGACCTTCGGAAGAGGTCGACCGACGAAATTCCCCCAAATCTGAGGAGATATTCTTGAATAACTTTTTTTGTGAAGGTCGGAGAGACTTGCAAGTAGGCTCTACCCCCACTAAATGGGGTAGCGCGCATCGATCGGTACCATCCTTGAGCTTCTCCGACTTTCGGAAGGGTTAGGGTTAGGGTTAGGGATGAAAGCACATAGGAGAAAGAGATATTCTTGAATAACTTTTTTTGTGAAGGTCGGAGAGACTTGGAAAGTGGTTGCATCTGGACTAATTTGGGTCCTGCGGATCGATTGGTACCATCCCCGAGCTTGTACGACCTTCGGAAGAGGTCGACCGACGAAATTCCCCCAAATCTGAGGAGATATTCTTGAATAACTTTTTTTGTGAAGGTCGGAGAGACTTGCAAGTAGGCTCTACCCCCACTAAATGGGGTTGCGCGCATCGATCGGTACCATCCTTGAGCTTCTCCGACTTTCGGAAGGGTTAGGGTTAGGGATGAAAGCACATAGGAGAAAGAGATATTCTTGAATAACTTTTTTTGTGAAGGTCGGAGAGACTTGCAAGTAGGCTCTACCCCCACTAAATGGGGTAGCGCGCATCGATCGGTACCATCCTTGAGCTTCTCCGACTTTCGGAAGGGTTAGGGTTAGGGTTAGGGATGAAAGCACATAGGAGAAAGAGATATTCTTGAATAACTTTTTTTGTGAAGGTCGGAGAGACTTGCAAGTAGGCTCTACCCCCACTAAATGGGGTAGCGCGCATCGATCGGTACCATCCTTGAGCTTCTCCGACTTTCGGAAGGGTTAGGGTTAGGGTTAGGGATGAAAGCACATAGGAGAAAGAGATATTCTTGAATAACTTTTTTTGTGAAGGTCGGAGAGACTTGCAAGTAGGCTCTACCCCCACTAAATGGGGTAGCGCGCATCGATCGGTACCATCCTTGAGCTTCTCCGACTTTCGGAAGGGTTAGGGTTAGGGTTAGGGATGAAAGCACATAGGAGAAAGAGATATTCTTGAATAACTTTTTTTGTGAAGGTCGGAGAGACTTGGAAAGTGGTTGCATCTGGACTAATTTGGGTCCTGCGGATCGATTCGTACCATCCCCGAGCTTGTACGACCTTCGGAAGAGGTCGACCGACGAAATTCCCCCAAATCTGAGGAGATATTCTTGAATAACTTTTTTTGTGAAGGTCGGAGAGACTTGCAAGTAGGCTCTACCCCCACTAAATGGGGTAGCGCGCATCGATCGGTACCATCTTTGAGCTTCTCCGACTTTCGGAAGGGTTAGGGTTAGGGTTAGGGATGAAAGCACATAGGAGAAAGAGATATTCTTGAATAACTTTTTTTGTGAAGGTCGGAGAGACTTGGAAAGTGGTTGCATCTGGACTAATTTGGGTCCTGCGGATCGATTGGTACCATCCCCGAGCTTGTACGACCTTCGGAAGAGGTCGACCGACGAAATTCCCCCAAATCTGAGGAGATATTCTTGAATAACTTTTTTTGTGAAGGTCGGAGAGACTTGCAAGTAGGCTCTACCCCCACTAAATGGGGTTGCGCGCATCGATCGGTACCATCCTTGAGCTTCTCCGACTTTCGGAAGGGTTAGGGTTAGGGTTAGGGATGAAAGCACATAGGAGAAAGAGATATTCTTGAATAACTTTTTTTGTGAAGGTCGGAGAGACTTGCAAGTAGGCTCTACCCCCACTAAATGGGGTAGCGCGCATCGATCGGTACCATCCTTGAGCTTCTCCGACTTTCGGAAGGGTTAGGGTTAGGGTTAGGGATGAAAGCACATAGGAGAAAGAGATATTCTTGAATAACTTTTTTTGTGAAGGTCGGAGAGACTTGCAAGTAGGCTCTACCCCCACTAAATGGGGTAGCGCGCATCGATCGGTACCATCCTTGAGCTTCTCCGACTTTCGGAAGGGTTAGGGTTAGGGTTAGGGATGAAAGCACATAGGAGAAAGAGATATTCTTGAATAACTTTTTTTGTGAAGGTCGGAGAGACTTGCAAGTAGGCTCTACCCCCACTAAATGGGGTAGCGCGCATCGATCGGTACCATCCTTGAGCTTCTCCGACTTTCGGAAGGGTTAGGGTTAGGGTTAGGGATGAAAGCACATAGGAGAAAGATATTCTTGAATAACTTTTTTTGTGAAGGTCGGAGAGACTTGCAAGTAGGCTCTGCCCCCACTAAATGGGGTAGCGCGCATCGATCGGTACCATCCTTGAGCTTCTCCGACTTTCGGAAGGGTTAGGGTTAGGGTTAGGGATGAAAGCACATAGGAGAAAGAGATATTCTTGAATAACTTTTTTTGTGAAGGTCGGAGAGACTTGGAAAGTGGTTGCATCTGGACTAATTTGGGTCCTGCGGATCGATTCGTACCATCCCCGAGCTTGTACGACCTTCGGAAGAGGTCGACCGACGAAATTCCCCCAAATCTGAGGAGATATTCTTGAATAACTTTTTTTGTGAAGGTCGGAGAGACTTGCAAGTAGGCTCTACCCCCACTAAATGGGGTAGCGCGCATCGATCGGTACCATCCTTGAGCTTCTCCGACTTTCGGAAGGGTTAGGGTTAGGGTTAGGGATGAAAGCACATAGGAGAAAGAGATATTCTTGAATAACTTTTTTTGTGAAGGTCGGAGAGACTTGGAAAGTGGTTGCATCTGGACTAATTTGGGTCCTGCGGATCGATTGGTACCATCCCCGAGCTTGTAAGACCTTCGGAAGAGGTCGACCGACGAAATTCCCCCAAATCTGAGGAGATATTCTTGAATAACTTTTTTTGTGAAGGTCGGAGAGACTTGCAAGTAGGCTCTACCCCCACTAAATGGGGTTGCGCGCATCGATCGGTACCATCCTTGAGCTTCTCCGACTTTCGGAAGGGTTAGGGTTAGGGTTAGGGATGAAAGCACATAGGAGAAAGAGATATTCTTGAATAACTTTTTTTGTGAAGGTCGGAGAGACTTGCAAGTAGGCTCTACCCCCACTAAATGGGGTAGCGCGCATCGATCGGTACCATCCTTGAGCTTCTCCGACTTTCGGAAGGGTTAGGGTTAGGGTTAGGGATGAAAGCACATAGGAGAAAGAGATATTCTTGAATAACTTTTTTTGTGAAGGTCGGAGAGACTTGCAAGTAGGCTCTACCCCCACTAAATGGGGTAGCGCGCATCGATCGGTACCATCCTTGAGCTTCTCCGACTTTCGGAAGGGTTAGGGTTAGGGTTAGGGATGAAAGCACATAGGAGAAAGAGATATTCTTGAATAACTTTTTTTGTGAAGGTCGGAGAGACTTGCAAGTAGGCTCTGCCCCCACTAAATGGGGTAGCGCGCATCGATCGGTACCATCCTTGAGCTTCTCCGACTTTCGGAAGGGTTAGGGTTAGGGATGAAAGCACATAGGAGAAAGAGATATTCTTGAATAACTTTTTTTGTGAAGGTCGGAGAGACTTGGAAAGTGGTTGCATCTGGACTAATTTGGGTCCTGCGGATCGATTCGTACCATCCCCGAGCTTGTACGACCTTCGGAAGAGGTCGACCGACGAAATTCCCCCAAATCTGAGGAGATATTCTTGAATAACTTTTTTTGTGAAGGTCGGAGAGACTTGCAAGTAGGCTCTACCCCCACTAAATGGGGTAGCGCGCATCGATCGGTACCATCCTTGAGCTTCTCCGACTTTCGGAAGGGTTAGGGTTAGGGTTAGGGATGAAAGCACATAGGAGAAAGAGATATTCTTGAATAACTTTTTTTGTGAAGGTCGGAGAGACTTGGAAAGTGGTTGCATCTGGACTAATTTGGGTCCTGCGGATCGATTGGTACCATCCCCGAGCTTGTACGACCTTCGGAAGAGGTCGACCGACGAAATTCCCCCAAATCTGAGGAGATATTCTTGAATAACTTTTTTTGTGAAGGTCGGAGAGACTTGCAAGTAGGCTCTACCCCCACTAAATGGGGTTGCGCGCATCGATCGGTACCATCCTTGAGCTTCTCCGACTTTCGGAAGGGTTAGGGTTAGGGTTAGGGATGAAAGCACATAGGAGAAAGAGATATTCTTGAATAACTTTTTTTGTGAAGGTCGGAGAGACTTGCAAGTAGGCTCTACCCCCACTAAATGGGGTAGCGCGCATCGATCGGTACCATCCTTGAGCTTCTCCGACTTTCGGAAGGGTTAGGGTTAGGGTTAGGGATGAAAGCACATAGGAGAAAGAGATATTCTTGAATAACTTTTTTTGTGAAGGTCGGAGAGACTTGCAAGTAGGCTCTACCCCCACTAAATGGGGTAGCGCGCATCGATCGGTACCATCCTTGAGCTTCTCCGACTTTCGGAAGGGTTAGGGTTAGGGTTAGGGATGAAAGCACATAGGAGAAAGAGATATTCTTGAATAACTTTTTTTGTGAAGGTCGGAGAGACTTGCAAGTAGGCTCTACCCCCACTAAATGGGGTAGCGCGCATCGATCGGTACCATCCTTGAGCTTCTCCGACTTTCGGAAGGGTTAGGGTTAGGGTTAGGGATGAAAGCACATAGGAGAAAGAGATATTCTTGAATAACTTTTTTTGTGAAGGTCGGAGAGACTTGCAAGTAGGCTCTGCCCCCACTAAATGGGGTAGCGCGCATCGATCGGTACCATCCTTGAGCTTCTCCGACTTTCGGAAGGGTTAGGGTTAGGGTTAGGGATGAAAGCACATAGGAGAAAGAGATATTCTTGAATAACTTTTTTTGTGAAGGTCGGAGAGACGTGGAAAGTGGTTGCATCTGGACTAATTTGGGTCCTGCGGATCGATTCGTACCATCCCCGAGCTTGTACGACCTTCGGAAGAGGTCGACCGACGAAATTCCCCCAAATCTGAGGAGATATTCTTGAATAACTTTTTTTGTGAAGGTCGGAGAGACTTGCAAGTAGGCTCTACCCCCACTAAATGGGGTAGCGCGCATCGATCGGTACCATCCTTGAGCTTCTCCGACTTTCGGAAGGGTTAGGGTTAGGGTTAGGGATGAAAGCACATAGGAGAAAGAGATATTCTTGAATAACTTTTTTTGTGAAGGTCGGAGAGACTTGGAAAGTGGTTGCATCTGGACTAATTTGGGTCCTGCGGATCGATTGGTACCATCCCCGAGCTTGTACGACCTTCGGAAGAGGTCGACCGACGAAATTCCCCCAAATCTGAGGAGATATTCTTGAATAACTTTTTTTGTGAAGGTCGGAGAGACTTGCAAGTAGGCTCTACCCCCACTAAATGGGGTTGCGCGCATCGATCGGTACCATCCTTGAGCTTCTCCGACTTTCGGAAGGGTTAGGGTTAGGGATGAAAGCACATAGGAGAAAGAGATATTCTTGAATAACTTTTTTTGTGAAGGTCGGAGAGACTTGCAAGTAGGCTCTACCCCCACTAAATGGGGTAGCGCGCATCGATCGGTACCATCCTTGAGCTTCTCCGACTTTCGGAAGGGTTAGGGTTAGGGTTAGGGATGAAAGCACATAGGAGAAAGAGATATTCTTGAATAACTTTTTTTGTGAAGGTCGGAGAGACTTGCAAGTAGGCTCTACCCCCACTAAATGGGGTAGCGCACATCGATCGGTACCATCCTTGAGCTTCTCCGACTTTCGGAAGGGTTAGGGTTAGGGTTAGGGATGAAAGCACATAGGAGAAAGAGATATTCTTGAATAACTTTTTTTGTGAAGGTCGGAGAGACTTGCAAGTAGGCTCTGCCCCCACTAAATGGGGTAGCGCGCATCGATCGGTACCATCCTTGAGCTTCTCCGACTTTCGGAAGGGTTAGGGTTAGGGTTAGGGATGAAAGCACATAGGAGAAAGAGATATTCTTGAATAACTTTTTTTGTGAAGGTCGGAGAGACTTGGAAAGTGGTTGCATCTGGACTAATTTGGGTCCTGCGGATCGATTCGTACCATCCCCGAGCTTGTACGACCTTCGGAAGAGGTCGACCGACGAAATTCCCCCAAATCTGAGGAGATATTCTTGAATAACTTTTTTTGTGAAGGTCGGAGAGACTTGCAAGTAGGCTCTACCCCCACTAAATGGGGTAGCGCGCATCGATCGGTACCATCCTTGAGCTTCTCCGACTTTCGGAAGGGTTAGGGTTAGGGTTAGGGATGAAAGCACATAGGAGAAAGAGATATTCTTGAATAACTTTTTTTGTGAAGGTCGGAGAGACTTGGAAAGTGGCTGCATCTGGACTAATTTGGGTCCTGCGGATCGATTGGTACCATCCCCGAGCTTGTAAGACCTTCGGAAGAGGTCGACCGACGAAATTCCCCCAAATCTGAGGAGATATTCTTGAATAACTTTTTTTGTGAAGGTCGGAGAGACTTGCAAGTAGGCTCTACCCCCACTAAATGGGGTTGCGCGCATCGATCGGTACCATCCTTGAGCTTCTCCGACTTTCGGAAGGGTTAGGGTTAGGGTTAGGGATGAAAGCACATAGGAGAAAGAGATATTCTTGAATAACTTTTTTTGTGAAGGTCGGAGAGACTTGCAAGTAGGCTCTACCCCCACTAAATGGGGTAGCGCGCATCGATCGGTACCATCCTTGAGCTTCTCCGACTTTCGGAAGGGTTAGGGTTAGGGTTAGGGATGAAAGCACATAGGAGAAAGAGATATTCTTGAATAACTTTTTTTGTGAAGGTCGGAGAGACTTGCAAGTAGGCTCTACCCCCACTAAATGGGGTAGCGCGCATCGATCGGTACCATCCTTGAGCTTCTCCGACTTTCGGAAGGGTTAGGGTTAGGGTTAGGGATGAAAGCACATAGGAGAAAGAGATATTCTTGAATAACTTTTTTTGTGAAGGTCGGAGAGACTTGCAAGTAGGCTCTGCCCCCACTAAATGGGGTAGCGCGCATCGATCGGTACCATCCTTGAGCTTCTCCGACTTTCGGAAGGGTTAGGGTTAGGGTTAGGGATGAAAGCACATAGGAGAAAGAGATATTCTTGAATAACTTTTTTTGTGAAGGTCGGAGAGACTTGGAAAGTGGTTGCATCTGGACTAATTTGGGTCCTGCGGATCGATTCGTACCATCCCCGAGCTTGTACGACCTTCGGAAGAGGTCGACCGACGAAATTCCCCCAAATCTGAGGAGATATTCTTGAATAACTTTTTTTGTGAAGGTCGGAGAGACTTGCAAGTAGGCTCTACCCCCACTAAATGGGGTAGCGCGCATCGATCGGTACCATCCTTGAGCTTCTCCGACTTTCGGAAGGGTTAGGGTTAGGGTTAGGGATGAAAGCACATAGGAGAAAGAGATATTCTTGAATAACTTTTTTTGTGAAGGTCGGAGAGACTTGGAAAGTGGTTGCATCTGGACTAATTTGGGTCCTGCGGATCGATTGGTACCATCCCCGAGCTTGTACGACCTTCGGAAGAGGTCGACCGACGAAATTCCCCCAAATCTGAGGAGATATTCTTGAATAACTTTTTTTGTGAAGGTCGGAGAGACTTGCAAGTAGGCTCTACCCCCACTAAATGGGGTTGCGCGCATCGATCGGTACCATCCTTGAGCTTCTCCGACTTTCGGAAGGGTTAGGGTTAGGGTTAGGGATGAAAGCACATAGGAGAAAGAGATATTCTTGAATAACTTTTTTTGTGAAGGTCGGAGAGACTTGGAAAGTGGTTGCATCTGGACTAATTTGGGTCCTGCGGATCGATTGGTACCATCCCCGAGCTTGTACGACCTTCGGAAGAGGTCGACCGACGAAATTCCCCCAAATCTGAGGAGATATTCTTGAATAACTTTTTTTGTGAAGGTCGGAGAGACTTGCAAGTAGGCTCTACCCCCACTAAATGGGGTTGCGCGCATCGATCGGTACCATCCTTGAGCTTCTCCGACTTTCGGAAGGGTTAGGGTTAGGGTTAGGGATGAAAGCACATAGGAGAAAGAGATATTCTTGAATAACTTTTTTTGTGAAGGTCGGAGAGACTTGCAAGTAGGCTCTACCCCCACTAAATGGGGTAGCGCGCATCGATCGGTACCATCCTTGAGCTTCTCCGACTTTCGGAAGGGTTAGGGTTAGGGTTAGGGATGAAAGCACATAGGAGAAAGAGATATTCTTGAATAACTTTTTTTGTGAAGGTCGGAGAGACTTGCAAGTAGGCTCTACCCCCACTAAATGGGGTAGCGCGCATCGATCGGTACCATCCTTGAGCTTCTCCGACTTTCGGAAGGGTTAGGGTTAGGGTTAGGGATGAAAGCACATAGGAGAAAGAGATATTCTTGAATAACTTTTTTTGTGAAGGTCGGAGAGACTTGCAAGTAGGCTCTACCCCCACTAAATGGGGTAGCGCGCATCGATCGGTACCATCCTTGAGCTTCTCCGACTTTCGGAAGGGTTAGGGTTAGGGTTAGGGATGAAAGCACATAGGAGAAAGAGATATTCTTGAATAACTTTTTTTGTGAAGGTCGGAGAGACTTGCAAGTAGGCTCTGCCCCCACTAAATGGGGTAGCGCGCATCGATCGGTACCATCCTTGAGCTTCTCCGACTTTCGGAAGGGTTAGGGTTAGGGTTAGGGATGAAAGCACATAGGAGAAAGAGATATTCTTGAATAACTTTTTTTGTGAAGGTCGGAGAGACTTGGAAAGTGGTTGCATCTGGACTAATTTGGGTCCTGCGGATCGATTCGTACCATCCCCGAGCTTGTACGACCTTCGGAAGAGGTCGACCGACGAAATTCCCCCAAATCTGAGGAGATATTCTTGAATAACTTTTTTTGTGAAGGTCGGAGAGACTTGCAAGTAGGCTCTACCCCCACTAAATGGGGTAGCGCGCATCGATCGGTACCATCCTTGAGCTTCTCCGACTTTCGGAAGGGTTAGGGTTAGGGTTAGGGATGAAAGCACATAGGAGAAAGAGATATTCTTGAATAACTTTTTTTGTGAAGGTCGGAGAGACTTGGAAAGTGGTTGCATCTGGACTAATTTGGGTCCTGCGGATCGATTGGTACCATCCCCGAGCTTGTACGACCTTCGGAAGAGGTCGACCGACGAAATTCCCCCAAATCTGAGGAGATATTCTTGAATAACTTTTTTTGTGAAGGTCGGAGAGACTTGCAAGTAGGCTCTACCCCCACTAAATGGGGTTGCGCGCATCGATCGGTACCATCCTTGAGCTTCTCCGACTTTCGGAAGGGTTAGGGTTAGGGTTAGGGATGAAAGCACATAGGAGAAAGAGATATTCTTGAATAACTTTTTTTGTGAAGGTCGGAGAGACTTGCAAGTAGGCTCTACCCCCACTAAATGGGGTAGCGCGCATCGATCGGTACCATCCTTGAGCTTCTCCGACTTTCGGAAGGGTTAGGGTTAGGGTTAGGGATGAAAGCACATAGGAGAAAGAGATATTCTTGAATAACTTTTTTTGTGAAGGTCGGAGAGACTTGCAAGTAGGCTCTACCCCCACTAAATGGGGTAGCGCACATCGATCGGTACCATCCTTGAGCTTCTCCGACTTTCGGAAGGGTTAGGGTTAGGGTTAGGGATGAAAGCACATAGGAGAAAGAGATATTCTTGAATAACTTTTTTTGTGAAGGTCGGAGAGACTTGCAAGTAGGCTCTACCCCCACTAAATGGGGTAACGCGCATCGATCGGTACCATCCTTGAGCTTCTCCGACTTTCGGAAGGGTTAGGGTTAGGGTTAGGGATGAAAGCACATAGGAGAAAGAGATATTCTTGAATAACTTTTTTTGTGAAGGTCGGAGAGACTTGGAAAGTGGTTGCATCTGGACTAATTTGGGTCCTGCGGATCGATTGGTACCATCCCCGAGCTTGTACGACCTTCGGAAGAGGTCGACCGACGAAATTCCCCCAAATCTGAGGAGATATTCTTGAATAACTTTTTTTGTGAAGGTCGGAGAGACTTGCAAGTAGGCTCTACCCCCACTAAATGGGGTTGCGCGCATCGATCGGTACCATCCTTGAGCTTCTCCGACTTTCGGAAGGGTTAGGGTTAGGGTTAGGGATGAAAGCACATAGGAGAAAGAGATATTCTTGAATAACTTTTTTTGTGAAGGTCGGAGAGACTTGCAAGTAGGCTCTACCCCCACTAAATGGGGTAGCGCGCATCGATCGGTACCATCGTTGAGCTTCTCCGACTTTCGGAAGGGTTAGGGTTAGGGTTAGGGATGAAAGCACATAGGAGAAAGAGATATTCTTGAATAACTTTTTTTGTGAAGGTCGGAGAGACTTGGAAAGTGGTTGCATCTGGACTAATTTGGGTCCTGCAGATCGATTGGTACCATCCCCGAGCTTGTACGACCTTCGGAAGAGGTCGACCGACGAAATTCCCCCAAATCTGAGGAGATATTCTTGAATAACTTTTTTTGTGAAGGTCGGAGAGACTTGCAAGTAGGCTCTACCCCCACTAAATGGGGTTGCGCGCATCGATCGGTACCATCCTTGAGCTTCTCCGACTTTCGGAAGGGTTAGGGTTAGGGCTAGGGATGAAAGCACATAGGAGAAAGAGATATTCTTGAATAACTTTTTTTGTGAAGGTCGGAGAGACTTGCAAGTAGGCTCTACCCCCACTAAATGGGGTAGCGCGCATCGATCGGTACCATCCTTGAGCTTCTCCGACTTTCGGAAGGGTTAGGGTTAGGGTTAGGGATGAAAGCACATAGGAGAAAGAGATATTCTTGAATAACTTTTTTTGTGAAGGTCGGAGAGACTTGAAAAGTGGTTGCATCTGGACTAATTTGGGTCCTGCGGATCGATTGGTACCATCCCCGAGCTTGTACGACCTTCGGAAGAGGTCGACCGACGAAATTCCCCCAAATCTGAGGAGATATTCTTGAATAACTTTTTTTGTGAAGGTCGGAGAGACTTGCAAGTAGGCTCTACCCCCACTAAATGGGGTAGCGCGCATCGATCGGTACCATCTTTGAGCTTCTCCGACTTTCAGAAGGGTTAGGGTTAGGGTTAGGGATGAAAGCACATAGGAGAAAGAGATATTCTTGAATAACTTTTTTTGTGAAGGTCGGAGAGACTTGGAAAGTGGTTGCATCTGGACTAATTTGGGTCCTGCGGATCGATTGGTACCATCCCCGAGCTTGTACGACCTTCGGAAGAGGTCGACCGACGAAATTCCCCCAAATCTGAGGAGATATTCTTGAATAACTTTTTTTGTGAAGGTCGGAGAGACTTGCAAGTAGGCTCTACCCCCACTAAATGGGGTTGCGCGCATCGATCGGTACCATCCTTGAGCTTCTCCGACTTTCGGAAGGGTTAGGGTTAGGGTTAGGGATGAAAGCACATAGGAGAAAGAGATATTCTTGAATAACTTTTTTTGTGAAGGTCGGAGAGACTTGCAAGTAGGCTCTACCCCCACTAAATGGGGTAGCGCGCATCGATCGGTACCATCCTTGAGCTTCTCCGACTTTCGGAAGGGTTAGGGTTAGGGTTAGGGATGAAAGCACATAGGAGAAAGAGATATTCTTGAATAACTTTTTTTGTGAAGGTCGGAGAGACTTGAAAAGTGGTTGCATCTGGACTAATTTGGGTCCTGCGGATCGATTGGTACCATCCCCGAGCTTGTACGACCTTCGGAAGAGGTCGACCGACGAAATTCCCCCAAATCTGAGGAGATATTCTTGAATAACTTTTTTTTTGAAGGTCGGAGAGACTTGCAAGTAGGCTCTACCCCCACTAAATGGGGTAGCGCGCATCGATCGGTACCATCCTTGAGCTTCTCCGACTTTCGGAAGGGTTAGGGTTAGGGATGAAAGCACATAGGAGAAAGAGATATTCTTGAATAACTTTTTTTGTGAAGGTCGGAGAGACTTGGAAAGTGGTTGCATCTGGACTAATTTGGGTCCTGCGGATCGATTGGTACCATCCCCGAGCTTGTACGACCTTCGGAAGAGGTCGACCGACGAAATTCCCCCAAATCTGAGGAGATATTCTTGAATAACTTTTTTTGTGAAGGTCGGAGAGACTTGCAAGTAGGCTCTACCCCCACTAAATGGGGTTGCGCGCATCGATCGGTACCATCCTTGAGCTTCTCCGACTTTCGGAAGGGTTAGGGTTAGGGTTAGGGATGAAAGCACATAGGAGAAAGAGATATTCTTGAATAACTTTTTTTGTGAAGGTCGGAGAGACTTGCAAGTAGGCTCTACCCCCACTAAATGGGGTAGCGCGCATCGATCGGTACCATCCTTGAGCTTCTCCGACTTTCGGAAGGGTTAGGGTTAGGGTTAGGGATGAAAGCACATAGGAGAAAGAGATATTCTTGAATAACTTTTTTTGTGAAGGTCGGAGAGACGTGGAAAGTGGTTGCATCTGGACTAATTTGGGTCCTGCGGATCGATTCGTACCATCCCCGAGCTTGTACGACCTTCGGAAGAGGTCGACCGACGAAATTCCCCCAAATCTGAGGAGATATTCTTGAATAACTTTTTTTGTGAAGGTCGGAGAGACTTGCAAGTAGGCTCTACCCCCACTAAATGGGGTAGCGCGCATCGATCGGTACCATCCTTGAGCTTCTCCGACTTTCGGAAGGGTTAGGGTTAGGGTTAGGGATGAAAGCACATAGGAGAAAGAGATATTCTTGAATAACTTTTTTTGTGAAGGTCGGAGAGACTTGGAAAGTGGTTGCATCTGGACTAATTTGGGTCCTGCGGATCGATTGGTACCATCCCCGAGCTTGTACGACCTTCGGAAGAGGTCGACCGACGAAATTCCCCCAAATCTGAGGAGATATTCTTGAATAACTTTTTTTGTGAAGGTCGGAGAGACTTGCAAGTAGGCTCTACCCCCACTAAATGGGGTTGCGCGCATCGATCGGTACCATCCTTGAGCTTCTCCGACTTTCGGAAGGGTTAGGGTTAGGGATGAAAGCACATAGGAGAAAGAGATATTCTTGAATAACTTTTTTTGTGAAGGTCGGAGAGACTTGCAAGTAGGCTCTACCCCCACTAAATGGGGTAGCGCGCATCGATCGGTACCATCCTTGAGCTTCTCCGACTTTCGGAAGGGTTAGGGTTAGGGTTAGGGATGAAAGCACATAGGAGAAAGAGATATTCTTGAATAACTTTTTTTGTGAAGGTCGGAGAGACTTGCAAGTAGGCTCTACCCCCACTAAATGGGGTAGCGCACATCGATCGGTACCATCCTTGAGCTTCTCCGACTTTCGGAAGGGTTAGGGTTAGGGTTAGGGATGAAAGCACATAGGAGAAAGAGATATTCTTGAATAACTTTTTTTGTGAAGGTCGGAGAGACTTGCAAGTAGGCTCTGCCCCCACTAAATGGGGTAGCGCGCATCGATCGGTACCATCCTTGAGCTTCTCCGACTTTCGGAAGGGTTAGGGTTAGGGTTAGGGATGAAAGCACATAGGAGAAAGAGATATTCTTGAATAACTTTTTTTGTGAAGGTCGGAGAGACTTGGAAAGTGGTTGCATCTGGACTAATTTGGGTCCTGCGGATCGATTCGTACCATCCCCGAGCTTGTACGACCTTCGGAAGAGGTCGACCGACGAAATTCCCCCAAATCTGAGGAGATATTCTTGAATAACTTTTTTTGTGAAGGTCGGAGAGACTTGCAAGTAGGCTCTACCCCCACTAAATGGGGTAGCGCGCATCGATCGGTACCATCCTTGAGCTTCTCCGACTTTCGGAAGGGTTAGGGTTAGGGTTAGGGATGAAAGCACATAGGAGAAAGAGATATTCTTGAATAACTTTTTTTGTGAAGGTCGGAGAGACTTGGAAAGTGGCTGCATCTGGACTAATTTGGGTCCTGCGGATCGATTGGTACCATCCCCGAGCTTGTAAGACCTTCGGAAGAGGTCGACCGACGAAATTCCCCCAAATCTGAGGAGATATTCTTGAATAACTTTTTTTGTGAAGGTCGGAGAGACTTGCAAGTAGGCTCTACCCCCACTAAATGGGGTTGCGCGCATCGATCGGTACCATCCTTGAGCTTCTCCGACTTTCGGAAGGGTTAGGGTTAGGGTTAGGGATGAAAGCACATAGGAGAAAGAGATATTCTTGAATAACTTTTTTTGTGAAGGTCGGAGAGACTTGCAAGTAGGCTCTACCCCCACTAAATGGGGTAGCGCGCATCGATCGGTACCATCCTTGAGCTTCTCCGACTTTCGGAAGGGTTAGGGTTAGGGTTAGGGATGAAAGCACATAGGAGAAAGAGATATTCTTGAATAACTTTTTTTGTGAAGGTCGGAGAGACTTGCAAGTAGGCTCTACCCCCACTAAATGGGGTAGCGCGCATCGATCGGTACCATCCTTGAGCTTCTCCGACTTTCGGAAGGGTTAGGGTTAGGGTTAGGGATGAAAGCACATAGGAGAAAGAGATATTCTTGAATAACTTTTTTTGTGAAGGTCGGAGAGACTTGCAAGTAGGCTCTGCCCCCACTAAATGGGGTAGCGCGCATCGATCGGTACCATCCTTGAGCTTCTCCGACTTTCGGAAGGGTTAGGGTTAGGGTTAGGGATGAAAGCACATAGGAGAAAGAGATATTCTTGAATAACTTTTTTTGTGAAGGTCGGAGAGACTTGGAAAGTGGTTGCATCTGGACTAATTTGGGTCCTGCGGATCGATTCGTACCATCCCCGAGCTTGTACGACCTTCGGAAGAGGTCGACCGACGAAATTCCCCCAAATCTGAGGAGATATTCTTGAATAACTTTTTTTGTGAAGGTCGGAGAGACTTGCAAGTAGGCTCTACCCCCACTAAATGGGGTAGCGCGCATCGATCGGTACCATCCTTGAGCTTCTCCGACTTTCGGAAGGGTTAGGGTTAGGGTTAGGGATGAAAGCACATAGGAGAAAGAGATATTCTTGAATAACTTTTTTTGTGAAGGTCGGAGAGACTTGGAAAGTGGTTGCATCTGGACTAATTTGGGTCCTGCGGATCGATTGGTACCATCCCCGAGCTTGTACGACCTTCGGAAGAGGTCGACCGACGAAATTCCCCCAAATCTGAGGAGATATTCTTGAATAACTTTTTTTGTGAAGGTCGGAGAGACTTGCAAGTAGGCTCTACCCCCACTAAATGGGGTTGCGCGCATCGATCGGTACCATCCTTGAGCTTCTCCGACTTTCGGAAGGGTTAGGGTTAGGGTTAGGGATGAAAGCACATAGGAGAAAGAGATATTCTTGAATAACTTTTTTTGTGAAGGTCGGAGAGACTTGGAAAGTGGTTGCATCTGGACTAATTTGGGTCCTGCGGATCGATTGGTACCATCCCCGAGCTTGTACGACCTTCGGAAGAGGTCGACCGACGAAATTCCCCCAAATCTGAGGAGATATTCTTGAATAACTTTTTTTGTGAAGGTCGGAGAGACTTGCAAGTAGGCTCTACCCCCACTAAATGGGGTTGCGCGCATCGATCGGTACCATCCTTGAGCTTCTCCGACTTTCGGAAGGGTTAGGGTTAGGGTTAGGGATGAAAGCACATAGGAGAAAGAGATATTCTTGAATAACTTTTTTTGTGAAGGTCGGAGAGACTTGCAAGTAGGCTCTACCCCCACTAAATGGGGTAGCGCGCATCGATCGGTACCATCCTTGAGCTTCTCCGACTTTCGGAAGGGTTAGGGTTAGGGTTAGGGATGAAAGCACATAGGAGAAAGAGATATTCTTGAATAACTTTTTTTGTGAAGGTCGGAGAGACTTGCAAGTAGGCTCTACCCCCACTAAATGGGGTAGCGCGCATCGATCGGTACCATCCTTGAGCTTCTCCGACTTTCGGAAGGGTTAGGGTTAGGGTTAGGGATGAAAGCACATAGGAGAAAGAGATATTCTTGAATAACTTTTTTTGTGAAGGTCGGAGAGACTTGCAAGTAGGCTCTACCCCCACTAAATGGGGTAGCGCGCATCGATCGGTACCATCCTTGAGCTTCTCCGACTTTCGGAAGGGTTAGGGTTAGGGTTAGGGATGAAAGCACATAGGAGAAAGAGATATTCTTGAATAACTTTTTTTGTGAAGGTCGGAGAGACTTGCAAGTAGGCTCTGCCCCCACTAAATGGGGTAGCGCGCATCGATCGGTACCATCCTTGAGCTTCTCCGACTTTCGGAAGGGTTAGGGTTAGGGTTAGGGATGAAAGCACATAGGAGAAAGAGATATTCTTGAATAACTTTTTTTGTGAAGGTCGGAGAGACTTGGAAAGTGGTTGCATCTGGACTAATTTGGGTCCTGCGGATCGATTCGTACCATCCCCGAGCTTGTACGACCTTCGGAAGAGGTCGACCGACGAAATTCCCCCAAATCTGAGGAGATATTCTTGAATAACTTTTTTTGTGAAGGTCGGAGAGACTTGCAAGTAGGCTCTACCCCCACTAAATGGGGTAGCGCGCATCGATCGGTACCATCCTTGAGCTTCTCCGACTTTCGGAAGGGTTAGGGTTAGGGTTAGGGATGAAAGCACATAGGAGAAAGAGATATTCTTGAATAACTTTTTTTGTGAAGGTCGGAGAGACTTGGAAAGTGGTTGCATCTGGACTAATTTGGGTCCTGCGGATCGATTGGTACCATCCCCGAGCTTGTACGACCTTCGGAAGAGGTCGACCGACGAAATTCCCCCAAATCTGAGGAGATATTCTTGAATAACTTTTTTTGTGAAGGTCGGAGAGACTTGCAAGTAGGCTCTACCCCCACTAAATGGGGTTGCGCGCATCGATCGGTACCATCCTTGAGCTTCTCCGACTTTCGGAAGGGTTAGGGTTAGGGTTAGGGATGAAAGCACATAGGAGAAAGAGATATTCTTGAATAACTTTTTTTGTGAAGGTCGGAGAGACTTGCAAGTAGGCTCTACCCCCACTAAATGGGGTAGCGCGCATCGATCGGTACCATCCTTGAGCTTCTCCGACTTTCGGAAGGGTTAGGGTTAGGGTTAGGGATGAAAGCACATAGGAGAAAGAGATATTCTTGAATAACTTTTTTTGTGAAGGTCGGAGAGACTTGCAAGTAGGCTCTACCCCCACTAAATGGGGTAGCGCACATCGATCGGTACCATCCTTGAGCTTCTCCGACTTTCGGAAGGGTTAGGGTTAGGGTTAGGGATGAAAGCACATAGGAGAAAGAGATATTCTTGAATAACTTTTTTTGTGAAGGTCGGAGAGACTTGCAAGTAGGCTCTACCCCCACTAAATGGGGTAACGCGCATCGATCGGTACCATCCTTGAGCTTCTCCGACTTTCGGAAGGGTTAGGGTTAGGGTTAGGGATGAAAGCACATAGGAGAAAGAGATATTCTTGAATAACTTTTTTTGTGAAGGTCGGAGAGACTTGGAAAGTGGTTGCATCTGGACTAATTTGGGTCCTGCGGATCGATTGGTACCATCCCCGAGCTTGTACGACCTTCGGAAGAGGTCGACCGACGAAATTCCCCCAAATCTGAGGAGATATTCTTGAATAACTTTTTTTGTGAAGGTCGGAGAGACTTGCAAGTAGGCTCTACCCCCACTAAATGGGGTTGCGCGCATCGATCGGTACCATCCTTGAGCTTCTCCGACTTTCGGAAGGGTTAGGGTTAGGGTTAGGGATGAAAGCACATAGGAGAAAGAGATATTCTTGAATAACTTTTTTTGTGAAGGTCGGAGAGACTTGCAAGTAGGCTCTACCCCCACTAAATGGGGTAGCGCGCATCGATCGGTACCATCGTTGAGCTTCTCCGACTTTCGGAAGGGTTAGGGTTAGGGTTAGGGATGAAAGCACATAGGAGAAAGAGATATTCTTGAATAACTTTTTTTGTGAAGGTCGGAGAGACTTGGAAAGTGGTTGCATCTGGACTAATTTGGGTCCTGCGGATCGATTGGTACCATCCCCGAGCTTGTACGACCTTCGGAAGAGGTCGACCGACGAAATTCCCCCAAATCTGAGGAGATATTCTTGAATAACTTTTTTTGTGAAGGTCGGAGAGACTTGCAAGTAGGCTCTACCCCCACTAAATGGGGTTGCGCGCATCGATCGGTACCATCCTTGAGCTTCTCCGACTTTCGGAAGGGTTAGGGTTAGGGTTAGGGATGAAAGCACATAGGAGAAAGAGATATTCTTGAATAACTTTTTTTGTGAAGGTCGGAGAGACTTGCAAGTAGGCTCTACCCCCACTAAATGGGGTAGCGCGCATCGATCGGTACCATCGTTGAGCTTCTCCGACTTTCGGAAGGGTTAGGGTTAGGGTTAGGGATGAAAGCACATAGGAGAAAGAGATATTCTTGAATAACTTTTTTTGTGAAGGTCGGAGAGACTTGGAAAGTGGTTGCATCTGGACTAATTTGGGTCCTGCAGATCGATTGGTACCATCCCCGAGCTTGTACGACCTTCGGAAGAGGTCGACCGACGAAATTCCCCCAAATCTGAGGAGATATTCTTGAATAACTTTTTTTGTGAAGGTCGGAGAGACTTGCAAGTAGGCTCTACCCCCACTAAATGGGGTTGCGCGCATCGATCGGTACCATCCTTGAGCTTCTCCGACTTTCGGAAGGGTTAGGGTTAGGGCTAGGGATGAAAGCACATAGGAGAAAGAGATATTCTTGAATAACTTTTTTTGTGAAGGTCGGAGAGACTTGCAAGTAGGCTCTACCCCCACTAAATGGGGTAGCGCGCATCGATCGGTACCATCCTTGAGCTTCTCCGACTTTCGGAAGGGTTAGGGTTAGGGTTAGGGATGAAAGCACATAGGAGAAAGAGATATTCTTGAATAACTTTTTTTGTGAAGGTCGGAGAGACTTGAAAAGTGGTTGCATCTGGACTAATTTGGGTCCTGCGGATCGATTGGTACCATCCCCGAGCTTGTACGACCTTCGGAAGAGGTCGACCGACGAAATTCCCCCAAATCTGAGGAGATATTCTTGAATAACTTTTTTTGTGAAGGTCGGAGAGACTTGCAAGTAGGCTCTACCCCCACTAAATGGGGTAGCGCGCATCGATCGGTACCATCTTTGAGCTTCTCCGACTTTCAGAAGGGTTAGGGTTAGGGTTAGGGATGAAAGCACATAGGAGAAAGAGATATTCTTGAATAACTTTTTTTGTGAAGGTCGGAGAGACTTGGAAAGTGGTTGCATCTGGACTAATTTGGGTCCTGCGGATCGATTGGTACCATCCCCGAGCTTGTACGACCTTCGGAAGAGGTCGACCGACGAAATTCCCCCAAATCTGAGGAGATATTCTTGAATAACTTTTTTTGTGAAGGTCGGAGAGACTTGCAAGTAGGCTCTACCCCCACTAAATGGGGTTGCGCGCATCGATCGGTACCATCCTTGAGCTTCTCCGACTTTCGGAAGGGTTAGGGTTAGGGTTAGGGATGAAAGCACATAGGAGAAAGAGATATTCTTGAATAACTTTTTTTGTGAAGGTCGGAGAGACTTGCAAGTAGGCTCTACCCCCACTAAATGGGGTAGCGCGCATCGATCGGTACCATCCTTGAGCTTCTCCGACTTTCGGAAGGGTTAGGGTTAGGGTTAGGGATGAAAGCACATAGGAGAAAGAGATATTCTTGAATAACTTTTTTTGTGAAGGTCGGAGAGACTTGAAAAGTGGTTGCATCTGGACTAATTTGGGTCCTGCGGATCGATTGGTACCATCCCCGAGCTTGTACGACCTTCGGAAGAGGTCGACCGACGAAATTCCCCCAAATCTGAGGAGATATTCTTGAATAACTTTTTTTTTGAAGGTCGGAGAGACTTGCAAGTAGGCTCTACCCCCACTAAATGGGGTAGCGCGCATCGATCGGTACCATCCTTGAGCTTCTCCGACTTTCGGAAGGGTTAGGGTTAGGGTTAGGGATGAAAGCACATAGGAGAAAGAGATATTCTTGAATAACTTTTTTTGTGAAGGTCGGAGAGACTTGCAAGTAGGCTCTACCCCCACTAAATGGGGTAGCGCGCATCGATCGGTACCATCCTTGAGCTTCTCCGACTTTCGGAAGGGTTAGGGTTAGGGTTAGGGATGAAAGCACATAGGAGAAAGAGATATTCTTGAATAACTTTTTTTGTGAAGGTCGGAGAGACTTGCAAGTAGGCTCTACCCCCACTAAATGGGGTAGCGCGCATCGATCGGTACCATCCTTGAGCTTCTCCGACTTTCGGAAGGGTTAGGGTTAGGGTTAGGGATGAAAGCACATAGGAGAAAGAGATATTCTTGAATAACTTTTTTTGTGAAGGTCGGAGAGACTTGCAAGTAGGCTCTGCCCCCACTAAATGGGGTAGCGCGCATCGATCGGTACCATCCTTGAGCTTCTCCGACTTTCGGAAGGGTTAGGGTTAGGGTTAGGGATGAAAGCACATAGGAGAAAGAGATATTCTTGAATAACTTTTTTTGTGAAGGTCGGAGAGACTTGGAAAGTGGTTGCATCTGGACTAATTTGGGTCCTGCGGATCGATTCGTACCATCCCCGAGCTTGTACGACCTTCGGAAGAGGTCGACCGACGAAATTCCCCCAAATCTGAGGAGATATTCTTGAATAACTTTTTTTGTGAAGGTCGGAGAGACTTGCAAGTAGGCTCTACCCCCACTAAATGGGGTAGCGCGCATCGATCGGTACCATCCTTGAGCTTCTCCGACTTTCGGAAGGGTTAGGGTTAGGGATGAAAGCACATAGGAGAAAGAGATATTCTTGAATAACTTTTTTTGTGAAGGTCGGAGAGACTTGAAAAGTGGTTGCATCTGGACTAATTTGGGTCCTGCGGATCGATTGGTACCATCCCCGAGCTTGTACGACCTTCGGAAGAGGTCGACCGACGAAATTCCCCCAAATCTGAGGAGATATTCTTGAATAACTTTTTTTGTGAAGGTCGGAGAGACTTGCAAGTAGGCTCTACCCCCACTAAATGGGGTTGCGCGCATCGATCGGTACCATCCTTGAGCTTCTCCGACTTTCGGAAGGGTTAGGGTTAGGGATGAAAGCACATAGGAGAAAGAGATATTCTTGAATAACTTTTTTTGTGAAGGTCGGAGAGACTTGCAAGTAGGCTCTACCCCCACTAAATGGGGTAGCGCGCATCGATCGGTACCATCCTTGAGCTTCTCCGACTTTCGGAAGGGTTAGGGTTAGGGTTAGGGATGAAAGCACATAGGAGAAAGAGATATTCTTGAATAACTTTTTTTGTGAAGGTCGGAGAGACTTGCAAGTAGGCTCTACCCCCACTAAATGGGGTAGCGCACATCGATCGGTACCATCCTTGAGCTTCTCCGACTTTCGGAAGGGTTAGGGTTAGGGTTAGGGATGAAAGCACATAGGAGAAAGAGATATTCTTGAATAACCTTTTTTGTGAAGGTCGGAGAGACTTGCAAGTAGGCTCTACCCCCACTAAATGGGGTAACGCGCATCGATCGGTACCATCCTTGAGCTTCTCCGACTTTCGGAAGGGTTAGGGTTAGGGTTAGGGATGAAAGCACATAGGAGAAAGAGATATTCTTGAATAACTTTTTTTGTGAAGGTCGGAGAGACTTGGAAAGTGGTTGCATCTGGACTAATTTGGGTCCTGCGGATCGATTGGTACCATCCCCGAGCTTGTACGACCTTCGGAAGAGGTCGACCGACGAAATTCCCCCAAATCTGAGGAGATATTCTTGAATAACTTTTTTTGTGAAGGTCGGAGAGACTTGCA
This sequence comes from Limanda limanda, assembly GCF_963576545.1. Taxonomy (NCBI): domain Eukaryota; kingdom Metazoa; phylum Chordata; class Actinopteri; order Pleuronectiformes; family Pleuronectidae; genus Limanda; species Limanda limanda. Next base: position 48,766 of record NW_026870478.1, read on the forward strand.
AGTAGGCTCTACCCCCACTAAATGGGGTTGCGCGCATCGATCGGTACCATCCTTGAGCTTCTCCGACTTTCGGAAGGGTTAGGGTTAGGGTTAGGGATGAAAGCACATAGGAGAAAGAGATATTCTTGAATAACTTTTTTTGTGAAGGTCGGAGAGACTTGCAAGTAGGCTCTACCCCCACTAAATGGGGTAGCGCGCATCGATCGGTACTATCGTTGAGCTTCTCCGACTTTCGGAAGGGTTAGGGTTAGGGTTAGGGATGAAAGCACATAGGAGAAAGAGATATTCTTGAATAACTTTTTTTGTGAAGGTCGGAGAGACTTGGAAAGTGGTTGCATCTGGACTAATTTGGGTCCTGCAGATCGATTGGTACCATCCCCGAGCTTGTACGACCTTCGGAAGAGGTCGACCGACGAAATTCCCCCAAATCTGAGGAGATATTCTTGAATAACTTTTTTTGTGAAGGTCGGAGAGACTTGCAAGTAGGCTCTACCCCCACTAAATGGGGTTGCGCGCATCGATCGGTACCATCCTTGAGCTTCTCCGACTTTCGGAAGGGTTAGGGTTAGGGTTAGGGATGAAAGCACATAGGAGAAAGAGATATTCTTGAATAACTTTTTTTGTGAAGGTCGGAGAGACTTGCAAGTAGGCTCTACCCCCACTAAATGGGGTAGCGCGCATCGATCGGTACCATCCTTGAGCTTCTCCGACTTTCGGAAGGGTTAGGGTTAGGGTTAGGGATGAAAGCACATAGGAGAAAGAGATATTCTTGAATAACTTTTTTTGTGAAGGTCGGAGAGACTTGAAAAGTGGTTGCATCTGGAATAATTTGGGTCCTGCGGATCGATTGGTACCATCCCCGAGCTTGTACGACCTTCGGAAGAGGTCGACCGACGAAATTCCCCCAAATCTGAGGAGATATTCTTGAATAACTTTTTTTGTGAAGGTCGGAGAGACTTGCAAGTAGGCTCTACCCCCACTAAATGGGGTAGCGCGCATCGATCGGTACCATCCTTGAGCTTCTCCGACTTTCGGAAGGGTTAGGGTTAGGGTTAGGGATGAAAGCACATAGGAGAAAGAGATATTCTTGAATAACTTTTTTTGTGAAGGTCGGAGAGACTTGGAAAGTGGTTGCATCTGGACTAATTTGGGTCCTGCGGATCGATTGGTACCATCCCCGAGCTTGTACGACCTTCGGAAGAGGTCGACCGACGAAATTCCCCCAAATCTGAGGAGATATTCTTGAATAACTTTTTTTGTGAAGGTCGGAGAGACTTGCAAGTAGGCTCTACCCCCACTAAATGGGGTTGCACGCATCGATCGGTACCATCCTTGAGCTTCTCCGACTTTCGGAAGGGTTAGGGTTAGGGTTAGGGATGAAAGCACATAGGAGAAAGAGATATTCTTGAATAACTTTTTTTGTGAAGGTCGGAGAGACTTGTAAGTAGGCTCTACCCCCACTAAATGGGGTAGCGCGCATCGATCGGTACCATCCTTGAGCTTCTCCGACTTTCGGAAGGGTTAGGGTTAGGGTTAGGGATGAAAGCACATAGGAGAAAGAGATATTCTTGAATAACTTTTTTTGTGAAGGTCGGAGAGACTTGAAAAGTGGTTGCATCTGGACTAATTTGGGTCCTGCGGATCGATTGGTACCATCCCCGAGCTTGTACGACCTTCGGAAGAGGTCGACCGACGAAATTCCCCCAAATCTGAGGAGATATTCTTGAATAACTTTTTTTGTGAAGGTCGGAGAGACTTGCAAGTAGGCTCTACCCCCACTAAATGGGGTAGCGCGCATCGATCGGTACCATCCTTGAGCTTCTCCGACTTTCGGAAGGGTTAGGGTTAGGGTTAGGGATGAAAGCACATAGGAGAAAGAGATATTCTTGAATAACTTTTTTTGTGAAGGTCGGAGAGACTTGGAAAGTGGTTGCATCTGGACTAATTTGGGTCCTGCGGATCGATTGGTACCATCCCCGAGCTTGTACGACCTTCGGAAGAGGTCGACCGACGAAATTCCCCCAAATCTGAGGAGATATTCTTGAATAACTTTTTTTGTGAAGGTCGGAGAGACTTGCAAGTAGGCTCTACCCCCACTAAATGGGGTTGCGCGCATCGATCGGTACCATCCTTGAGCTTCTCCGACTTTCGGAAGGGTTAGGGTTAGGGTTAGGGATGAAAGCACATAGGAGAAAGAGATATTCTTGAATAACTTTTTTTGTGAAGGTCGGAGAGACTTGCAAGTAGGCTCTACCCCCACTAAATGGGGTAGCGCGCATCGATCGGTACCATCTTTGAGCTTCTCCGACTTTCGGAAGGGTTAGGGTTAGGGTTAGGGATGAAAGCACATAGGAGAAAGAGATATTCTTGAATAACTTTTTTTGTGAAGGTCGGAGAGACTTGCAAGTAGGCTCTACCCCCACTAAATGGGGTAGCGCACATCGATCGGTACCATCCTTGAGCTTCTCCGACTTTCGGAAGGGTTAGGGTTAGGGTTAGGGATGAAAGCACATAGGAGAAAGAGATATTCTTGAATAACTTTTTTTGTGAAGGTCGGAGAGACTTGCAAGTAGGCTCTACCCCCACTAAATGGGGTAACGCGCATCGATCGGTACCATCCTTGAGCTTCTCCGACTTTCGGAAGGGTTAGGGTTAGGGTTAGGGATGAAAGCACATAGGAGAAAGAGATATTCTTGAATAACTTTTTTTGTGAAGGTCGGAGAGACTTGGAAAGTGGTTGCATCTGGACTAATTTGGGTCCTGCGGATCGATTGGTACCATCCCCGAGCTTGTACGACCTTCGGAAGAGGTCGACCGACGAAATTCCCCCAAATCTGAGGAGATATTCTTGAATAACTTTTTTTGTGAAGGTTGGAGAGACTTGCAAGTAGGCTCTACCCCCACTAAATGGGGTTGCGCGCATCGATCGGTACCATCCTTGAGCTTCTCCGACTTTCGGAAGGGTTAGGGTTAGGGTTAGGGATGAAAGCACATAGGAGAAAGAGATATTCTTGAATAACTTTTTTTGTGAAGGTCGGAGAGACTTGCAAGTAGGCTCTACCCCCACTAAATGGGGTAGCGCGCATCGATCGGTACCATCGTTGAGCTTCTCCGACTTTCGGAAGGGTTAGGGTTAGGGTTAGGGATGAAAGCACATAGGAGAAAGAGATATTCTTGAATAACTTTTTTTGTGAAGGTCGGAGAGACTTGGAAAGTGGTTGCATCTGGACTAATTTGGGTCCTGCAGATCGATTGGTACCATCCCCGAGCTTGTACGACCTTCGGAAGAGGTCGACCGACGAAATTCCCCCAAATCTGAGGAGATATTCTTGAATAACTTTTTTTGTGAAGGTCGGAGAGACTTGCAAGTAGGCTCTACCCCCACTAAATGGGGTTGCGCGCATCGATCGGTACCATCCTTGAGCTTCTCCGACTTTCGGAAGGGTTAGGGTTAGGGTTAGGGATGAAAGCACATAGGAGAAAGAGATATTCTTGAATAACTTTTTTTGTGAAGGTCGGAGAGACTTGCAAGTAGGCTCTACCCCCACTAAATGGGGTAGCGCGCATCGATCGGTACCATCCTTGAGCTTCTCCGACTTTCGGAAGGGTTAGGGTTAGGGTTAGGGATGAAAGCACATAGGAGAAAGAGATATTCTTGAATAACTTTTTTTGTGAAGGTCGGAGAGACTTGAAAAGTGGTTGCATCTGGACTAATTTGGGTCCTGCGGATCGATTGGTACCATCCCCGAGCTTGTACGACCTTCGAAAGAGGTCGACCGACGAAATTCCCCCAAATCTGAGGAGATATTCTTGAATAACTTTTTTTGTGAAGGTCGGAGAGACTTGCAAGTAGGCTCTACCCCCACTAAATGGGGTAGCGCGCATCGATCGGTACCATCCTTGAGCTTCTCCGACTTTCGGAAGGGTTAGGGTTAGGGTTAGGGATGAAAGCACATAGGAGAAAGAGATATTCTTGAATAACTTTTTTTGTGAAGGTCGGAGAGACTTGGAAAGTGGTTGCATCTGGACTAATTTGGGTCCTGCGGATCGATTGGTACCATCCCCGAGCTTGTACGACCTTCGGAAGAGGTCGACCGACGAAATTCCCCCAAATCTGAGGAGATATTCTTGAATAACTTTTTTTGTGAAGGTCGGAGAGACTTGCAAGTAGGCTCTACCCCCACTAAATGGGGTTGCGCGCATCGATCGGTACCATCCTTGAGCTTCTCCGACTTTCGGAAGGGTTAGGGTTAGGGTTAGGGATGAAAGCACATAGGAGAAAGAGATATTCTTGAATAACTTTTTTTGTGAAGGTCGGAGAGACTTGCAAGTAGGCTCTACCCCCACTAAATGGGGTAGCGCGCATCGATCGGTACCATCCTTGAGCTTCTCCGACTTTCGGAAGGGTTAGGGTTAGGGTTAGGGATGAAAGCACATAGGAGAAAGAGATATTCTTGAATAACTTTTTTTGTGAAGGTCGGAGAGACTTGAAAAGTGGTTGCATCTGGACTAATTTGGGTCCTGCGGATCGATTGGTACCATCCCCGAGCTTGTACGACCTTCGGAAGAGGTCGACCGACGAAATTCCCCCAAATCTGAGGAGATATTCTTGAATAACGTTTTTTTTGAAGGTCGGAGAGACTTGCAAGTAGGCTCTACCCCCACTAAATGGGGTAGCGCGCATCGATCGGTACCATCCTTGAGCTTCTCCGACTTTCGGAAGGGTTAGGGTTAGGGTTAGGGATGAAAGCACATAGGAGAAAGAGATATTCTTGAATAACTTTTTTTGTGAAGGTCGGAGAGACTTGGAAAGTGGTTGCATCTGGACTAATTTGGGTCCTGCGGATCGATTGGTACCATCCCCGAGCTTGTACGACCTTCGGAAGAGGTCGACCGACGAAATTCCCCCAAATCTGAGGAGATATTCTTGAATAACTTTTTTTGTGAAGGTCGGAGAGACTTGCAAGTAGGCTCTACCCCCACTAAATGGGGTTGCGCGCATCGATCGGTACCATCCTTGAGCTTCTCCGACTTTCGGAAGGGTTAGGGTTAGGGTTAGGGATGAAAGCACATAGGAGAAAGAGATATTCTTGAATAACTTTTTTTGTGAAGGTCGGAGAGACTTGCAAGTAGGCTCTACCCCCACTAAATGGGGTAGCGCGCATCGATCGGTACCATCCTTGAGCTTCTCCGACTTTCGGAAGGGTTAGGGTTAGGGTTAGGGATGAAAGCACATAGGAGAAAGAGATATTCTTGAATAACTTTTTTTGTGAAGGTCGGAGAGACTTGCAAGTAGGCTCTACCCCCACTAAATGGGGTAGCGCGCATCGATCGGTACCATCCTTGAGCTTCTCCGACTTTCGGAAGGGTTAGGGTTAGGGTTAGGGATGAAAGCACATAGGAGAAAGAGATATTCTTGAATAACTTTTTTTGTGAAGGTCGGAGAGACTTGCAAGTAGGCTCTGCCCCCACTAAATGGGGTAGCGCGCATCGATCGGTACCATCCTTGAGCTTCTCCGACTTTCGGAAGGGTTAGGGTTAGGGTTAGGGATGAAAGCACATAGGAGAAAGAGATATTCTTGAATAACTTTTTTTGTGAAGGTCGGAGAGACTTGGAAAGTGGTTGCATCTGGACTAATTTGGGTCCTGCGGATCGATTCGTACCATCCCCGAGCTTGTACGACCTTCGGAAGAGGTCGACCGACGAAATTCCCCCAAATCTGAGGAGATATTCTTGAATAACTTTTTTTGTGAAGGTCGGAGAGACTTGCAAGTAGGCTCTACCCCCACTAAATGGGGTAGCGCGCATCGATCGGTACCATCCTTGAGCTTCTCCGACTTTCGGAAGGGTTAGGGTTAGGGTTAGGGATGAAAGCACATAGGAGAAAGAGATATTCTTGAATAACTTTTTTTGTGAAGGTCGGAGAGACTTGGAAAGTGGTTGCATCTGGACTAATTTGGGTCCTGCGGATCGATTGGTACCATCCCCGAGCTTGTACGACCTTCGGAAGAGGTCGACCGACGAAATTCCCCCAAATCTGAGGAGATATTCTTGAATAACTTTTTTTGTGAAGGTCGGAGAGACTTGCAAGTAGGCTCTACCCCCACTAAATGGGGTTGCGCGCATCGATCGGTACCATCCTTGAGCTTCTCCGACTTTCGGAAGGGTTAGGGTTAGGGTTAGGGATGAAAGCACATAGGAGAAAGAGATATTCTTGAATAACTTTTTTTGTGAAGGTCGGAGAGACTTGCAAGTAGGCTCTACCCCCACTAAATGGGGTAGCGCGCATCGATCGGTACCATCCTTGAGCTTCTCCGACTTTCGGAAGGGTTAGGGTTAGGGTTAGGGATGAAAGCACATAGGAGAAAGAGATATTCTTGAATAACTTTTTTTGTGAAGGTCGGAGAGACTTGCAAGTAGGCTCTACCCCCACTAAATGGGGTAGCGCACATCGATCGGTACCATCCTTGAGCTTCTCCGACTTTCGGAAGGGTTAGGGTTAGGGTTAGGGATGAAAGCACATAGGAGAAAGAGATATTCTTGAATAACTTTTTTTGTGAAGGTCGGAGAGACTTGCAAGTAGGCTCTACCCCCACTAAATGGGGTAACGCGCATCGATCGGTACCATCCTTGAGCTTCTCCGACTTTCGGAAGGGTTAGGGTTAGGGTTAGGGATGAAAGCACATAGGAGAAAGAGATATTCTTGAATAACTTTTTTTGTGAAGGTCGGAGAGACTTGGAAAGTGGTTGCATCTGGACTAATTTGGGTCCTGCGGATCGATTGGTACCATCCCCGAGCTTGTACGACCTTCGGAAGAGGTCGACCGACGAAATTCCCCCAAATCTGAGGAGATATTCTTGAATAACTTTTTTTGTGAAGGTCGGAGAGACTTGCAAGTAGGCTCTACCCCCACTAAATGGGGTTGCGCGCATCGATCGGTACCATCCTTGAGCTTCTCCGACTTTCGGAAGGGTTAGGGTTAGGGTTAGGGATGAAAGCACATAGGAGAAAGAGATATTCTTGAATAACTTTTTTTGTGAAGGTCGGAGAGACTTGCAAGTAGGCTCTACCCCCACTAAATGGGGTAGCGCGCATCGATCGGTACCATCGTTGAGCTTCTCCGACTTTCGGAAGGGTTAGGGTTAGGGTTAGGGATGAAAGCACATAGGAGAAAGAGATATTCTTGAATAACTTTTTTTGTGAAGGTCGGAGAGACTTGGAAAGTGGTTGCATCTGGACTAATTTGGGTCCTGCAGATCGATTGGTACCATCCGCGAGCTTGTACGACCTTCGGAAGAGGTCGACCGACGAAATTCCCCCAAATCTGAGGAGATATTCTTGAATAACTTTTTTTGTGAAGGTCGGAGAGACTTGCAAGTAGGCTCTACCCCCACTAAATGGGGTTGCGCGCATCGATCGGTACCATCCTTGAGCTTCTCCGACTTTCGGAAGGGTTAGGGTTAGGGTTAGGGATGAAAGCACATAGGAGAAAGAGATATTCTTGAATAACTTTTTTTGTGAAGGTCGGAGAGACTTGCAAGTAGGCTCTACCCCCACTAAATGGGGTAGCGCGCATCGATCGGTACCATCCTTGAGCTTCTCCGACTTTCGGAAGGGTTAGGGTTAGGGTTAGGGATGAAAGCACATAGGAGAAAGAGATATTCTTGAATAACTTTTTTTGTGAAGGTCGGAGAGACTTGAAAAGTGGTTGCATCTGGACTAATTTGGGTCCTGCGGATCGATTGGTACCATCCCCGAGCTTGTACGACCTTCGGAAGAGGTCGACCGACGAAATTCCCCCAAATCTGAGGAGATATTCTTGAATAACTTTTTTTGTGAAGGTCGGAGAGACTTGCAAGTAGGCTCTACCCCCACTAAATGGGGTAGCGCGCATCGATCGGTACCATCCTTGAGCTTCTCCGACTTTCGGAAGGGTTAGGGTTAGGGTTAGGGATGAAAGCACATAGGAGAAAGAGATATTCTTGAATAACTTTTTTTGTGAAGGTCGGAGAGACTTGGAAAGTGGTTGCATCTGGACTAATTTGGGTCCTGCGGATCGATTGGTACCATCCCCGAGCTTGTACGACCTTCGGAAGAGGTCGACCGACGAAATTCCCCCAAATCTGAGGAGATATTCTTGAATAACTTTTTTTGTGAAGGTCGGAGAGACTTGCAAGTAGGCTCTACCCCCACTAAATGGGGTTGCGCGCATCGATCGGTACCATCCTTGAGCTTCTCCGACTTTCGGAAGGGTTAGGGTTAGGGTTAGGGATGAAAGCACATAGGAGAAAGAGATATTCTTGAATAACTTTTTTTGTGAAGGTCGGAGAGACTTGCAAGTAGGCTCTACCCCCACTAAATGGGGTAGCGCGCATCGATCGGTACCATCCTTGAGCTTCTCCGACTTTCGGAAGGGTTAGGGTTAGGGTTAGGGATGAAAGCACATAGGAGAAAGAGATATTCTTGAATAACTTTTTTTGTGAAGGTCGGAGAGACTTGAAAAGTGGTTGCATCTGGACTAATTTGGGTCCTGCGGATCGATTGGTACCATCCCCGAGCTTGTACGACCTTCGGAAGAGGTCGACCGACGAAATTCCCCCAAATCTGAGGAGATATTCTTGAATAACTTTTTTTTTGAAGGTCGGAGAGACTTGCAAGTAGGCTCTACCCCCACTAAATGGGGTAGCGCGCATCGATCGGTACCATCCTTGAGCTTCTCCGACTTTCGGAAGGGTTAGGGTTAGGGTTAGGGATGAAAGCACATAGGAGAAAGAGATATTCTTGAATAACTTTTTTTGTGAAGGTCGGAGAGACTTGGAAAGTGGTTGCATCTGGACTAATTTGGGTCCTGCGGATCGATTGGTACCATCCCCGAGCTTGTACGACCTTCGGAAGAGGTCGACCGACGAAATTCCCCCAAATCTGAGGAGATATTCTTGAATAACTTTTTTTGTGAAGGTCGGAGAGACTTGCAAGTAGGCTCTACCCCCACTAAATGGGGTTGCGCGCATCGATCGGTACCATCCTTGAGCTTCTCCGACTTTCGGAAGGGTTAGGGTTAGGGTTAGGGATGAAAGCACATAGGAGAAAGAGATATTCTTGAATAACTTTTTTTGTGAAGGTCGGAGAGACTTGCAAGTAGGCTCTACCCCCACTAAATGGGGTAGCGCGCATCGATCGGTACCATCCTTGAGCTTCTCCGACTTTCGGAAGGGTTAGGGTTAGGGTTAGGGATGAAAGCACATAGGAGAAAGAGATATTCTTGAATAACTTTTTTTGTGAAGGTCGGAGAGACTTGGAAAGTGGTTGCATCTGGACTAATTTGGGTCCTGCGGATCGATTCGTACCATCCCCGAGCTTGTACGACCTTCGGAAGAGGTCGACCGACGAAATTCCCCCAAATCTGAGGAGATATTCTTGAATAACTTTTTTTGTGAAGGTCGGAGAGACTTGCAAGTAGGCTCTACCCCCACTAAATGGGGTTGCGCGCATCGATCGGTACCATCCTTGAGCTTCTCCGACTTTCGGAAGGGTTAGGGTTAGGGTTAGGGATGAAAGCACATAGGAGAAAGAGATATTCTTGAATAACTTTTTTTGTGAAGGTCGGAGAGACTTGCAAGTAGGCTCTACCCCCACTAAATGGGGTAGCGCGCATCGATCGGTACCATCCTTGAGCTTCTCCGACTTTCGGAAGGGTTAGGGTTAGGGTTAGGGATGAAAGCACATAGGAGAAAGAGATATTCTTGAATAACTTTTTTTGTGAAGGTCGGAGAGACTTGGAAAGTGGTTGCATCTGGACTAATTTGGGTCCTGCGGATCGATTCGTACCATCCCCGAGCTTGTACGACCTTCGGAAGAGGTCGACCGACGAAATTCCCCCAAATCTGAGGAGATATTCTTGAATAACTTTTTTTGTGAAGGTCGGAGAGACTTGCAAGTAGGCTCTACCCCCACTAAATGGGGTTGCGCGCATCGATCGGTACCATCCTTGAGCTTCTCCGACTTTCGGAAGGGTTAGGGTTAGGGTTAGGGATGAAAGCACATAGGAGAAAGAGATATTCTTGAATAACTTTTTTTGTGAAGGTCGGAGAGACTTGCAAGTAGGCTCTACCCCCACTAAATGGGGTAGCGCGCATCGATCGGTACCATCCTTGAGCTTCTCCGACTTTCGGAAGGGTTAGGGTTAGGGTTAGGGATGAAAGCACATAGGAGAAAGAGATATTCTTGAATAACTTTTTTTGTGAAGGTCGGAGAGACTTGCAAGTAGGCTCTACCCCCACTAAATGGGGTAGCGCGCATCGATCGGTACCATCCTTGAGCTTCTCCGACTTTCGGAAGGGTTAGGGTTAGGGTTAGGGATGAAAGCACATAGGAGAAAGAGATATTCTTGAATAACTTTTTTTGTGAAGGTCGGAGAGACTTGGAAAGTGGTTGCATCTGGACTAATTTGGGTCCTGCGGATCGATTGGTACCATCCCCGAGCTTGTACGACCTTCGGAAGAGGTCGACCGACGAAATTCCCCCAAATCTGAGGAGATATTCTTGAATAACTTTTTTTTTGAAGGTCGGAGAGACTTGCAAGTAGGCTCTACCCCCACTAAATGGGGTAGCGCGCATCGATCGGTACCATCCTTGAGCTTCTCCGACTTTCGGAAGGGTTAGGGTTAGGGTTAGGGATGAAAGCACATAGGAGAAAGAGATATTCTTGAATAACTTTTTTTGTGAAGGTCGGAGAGACTTGGAAAGTGGTTGCATCTGGACTAATTTGGGTCCTGCGGATCGATTGGTACCATCCCCGAGCTTGTACGACCTTCGGAAGAGGTCGACCGACGAAATTCCCCCAAATCTGAGGAGATATTCTTGAATAACTTTTTTTGTGAAGGTCGGAGAGACTTGCAAGTAGGCTCTACCCCCACTAAATGGGGTTGCGCGCATCGATCGGTACCATCCTTGAGCTTCTCCGACTTTCGGAAGGGTTAGGGTTAGGGTTAGGGATGAAAGCACATAGGAGAAAGAGATATTCTTGAATAACTTTTTTTGTGAAGGTCGGAGAGACTTGCAAGTAGGCTCTACCCCCACTAAATGGGGTAGCGCGCATCGATCGGTACCATCCTTGAGCTTCTCCGACTTTCGGAAGGGTTAGGGTTAGGGTTAGGGATGAAAGCACATAGGAGAAAGAGATATTCTTGAATAACTTTTTTTGTGAAGGTCGGAGAGACTTGGAAAGTGGTTGCATCTGGACTAATTTGGGTCCTGCGGATCGATTCGTACCATCCCCGAGCTTGTACGACCTTCGGAAGAGGTCGACCGACGAAATTCCCCCAAATCTGAGGAGATATTCTTGAATAACTTTTTTTGTGAAGGTCGGAGAGACTTGCAAGTAGGCTCTACCCCCACTAAATGGGGTTGCGCGCATCGATCGGTACCATCCTTGAGCTTCTCCGACTTTCGGAAGGGTTAGGGTTAGGGTTAGGGATGAAAGCACATAGGAGAAAGAGATATTCTTGAATAACTTTTTTTGTGAAGGTCGGAGAGACTTGCAAGTAGGCTCTACCCCCACTAAATGGGGTAGCGCGCATCGATCGGTACCATCCTTGAGCTTCTCCGACTTTCGGAAGGGTTAGGGTTAGGGTTAGGGATGAAAGCACATAGGAGAAAGAGATATTCTTGAATAACTTTTTTTGTGAAGGTCGGAGAGACTTGGAAAGTGGTTGCATCTGGACTAATTTGGGTCCTGCGGATCGATTCGTACCATCCCCGAGCTTGTACGACCTTCGGAAGAGGTCGACCGACGAAATTCCCCCAAATCTGAGGAGATATTCTTGAATAACTTTTTTTGTGAAGGTCGGAGAGACTTGCAAGTAGGCTCTACCCCCACTAAATGGGGTTGCGCGCATCGATCGGTACCATCCTTGAGCTTCTCCGACTTTCGGAAGGGTTAGGGTTAGGGTTAGGGATGAAAGCACATAGGAGAAAGAGATATTCTTGAATAACTTTTTTTGTGAAGGTCGGAGAGACTTGCAAGTAGGCTCTACCCCCACTAAATGGGGTAGCGCGCATCGATCGGTACCATCCTTGAGCTTCTCCGACTTTCGGAAGGGTTAGGGTTAGGGTTAGGGATGAAAGCACATAGGAGAAAGAGATATTCTTGAATAACTTTTTTTGTGAAGGTCGGAGAGACTTGCAAGTAGGCTCTACCCCCACTAAATGGGGTAGCGCGCATCGATCGGTACCATCCTTGAGCTTCTCCGACTTTCGGAAGGGTTAGGGTTAGGGTTAGGGATGAAAGCACATAGGAGAAAGAGATATTCTTGAATAACTTTTTTTGTGAAGGTCGGAGAGACTTGCAAGTAGGCTCTGCCCCCACTAAATGGGGTAGCGCGCATCGATCGGTACCATCCTTGAGCTTCTCCGACTTTCGGAAGGGTTAGGGTTAGGGTTAGGGATGAAAGCACATAGGAGAAAGAGATATTCTTGAATAACTTTTTTTGTGAAGGTCGGAGAGACTTGGAAAGTGGTTGCATCTGGACTAATTTGGGTCCTGCGGATCGATTCGTACCATCCCCGAGCTTGTACGACCTTCGGAAGAGGTCGCCCGACGAAATTCCCCCAAATCTGAGGAGATATTCTTGAATAACTTTTTTTGTGAAGGTCGGAGAGACTTGCAAGTAGGCTCTACCCCCACTAAATGGGGTAGCGCGCATCGATCGGTACCATCCTTGAGCTTCTCCGACTTTCGGAAGGGTTAGGGTTAGGGTTAGGGATGAAAGCACATAGGAGAAAGAGATATTCTTGAATAACTTTTTTTGTGAAGGTCGGAGAGACTTGGAAAGTGGTTGCATCTGGACTAATTTGGGTCCTGCGGATCGATTGGTACCATCCCCGAGCTTGTACGACCTTCGGAAGAGGTCGACCGACGAAATTCCCCCAAATCTGAGGAGATATTCTTGAATAACTTTTTTTGTGAAGGTCGGAGAGACTTGCAAGTAGGCTCTACCCCCACTAAATGGGGTTGCGCGCATCGATCGGTACCATCCTTGAGCTTCTCCGACTTTCGGAAGGGTTAGGGTTAGGGTTAGGGATGAAAGCACATAGGAGAAAGAGATATTCTTGAATAACTTTTTTTGTGAAGGTCGGAGAGACTTGCAAGTAGGCTCTACCCCCACTAAATGGGGTAGCGCGCATCGATCGGTACCATCTTTGAGCTTCTCCGACTTTCGGAAGGGTTAGGGTTAGGGTTAGGGATGAAAGCACATAGGAGAAAGAGATATTCTTGAATAACTTTTTTTGTGAAGGTCGGAGAGACTTGCAAGTAGGCTCTACCCCCACTAAATGGGGTAGCGCGCATCGATCGGTACCATCCTTGAGCTTCTCCGACTTTCGGAAGGGTTAGGGTTAGGGTTAGGGATGAAAGCACATAGGAGAAAGACATATTCTTGAATAACTTTTTTTGTGAAGGTCGGAGAGACTTGCAAGTAGGCTCTACCCCCACTAAATGGGGTAGCGCGCATCGATCGGTACCATCCTTGAGCTTCTCCGACTTTCGGAAGGGTTAGGGTTAGGGTTAGGGATGAAAGCACATAGGAGAAAGAGATATTCTTGAATAACTTTTTTTGTGAAGGTCGGAGAGACTTGCAAGTAGGCTCTACCCCCACTAAATGGGGTAGCGCGCATCGATCGGTACCATCCTTGAGCTTCTCCGACTTTCGGAAGGGTTAGGGTTAGGGTTAGGGATGAAAGCACATAGGAGAAAGAGATATTCTTGAATAACTTTTTTTGTGAAGGTCGGAGAGACTTGCAAGTAGGCTCTACCCCCACTAAATGGGGTAGCGCGCATCGATCGGTACCATCCTTGAGCTTCTCCGACTTTCGGAAGGGTTAGGGTTAGGGTTAGGGATGAAAGCACATAGGAGAAAGAGATATTCTTGAATAACTTTTTTTGTGAAGGTCGGAGAGACTTGCAAGTAGGCTTTACCCCCACTAAATGGGGTAGCGCGCATCGATCGGTACCATCCTTGAGCTTCTCCGACTTTCGGAAGGGTTAGGGTTAGGGTTAGGGATGAAAGCACATAGGAGAAAGAGATATTCTTGAATAACTTTTTTTGTGAAGGTCGGAGAGACTTGGAAAGTGGTTGCATCTGGACTAATTTGGGTCCTGCGGATCGATTGGTACCATCCCCGAGCTTGTACGACCTTCGGAAGAGGTCGACCGACGAAATTCCCCCAAATCTGAGGAGATATTCTTGAATAACTTTTTTTGTGAAGGTCGGAGAGACTTGCAAGTAGGCTCTACCCCCACTAAATGGGGTTGCGCGCATCGATCGGTACCATCCTTGAGCTTCTCCGACTTTCGGAAGGGTTAGGGTTAGGGTTAGGGATGAAAGCACATAGGAGAAAGAGATATTCTTGAATAACTTTTTTTGTGAAGGTCGGAGAGACTTGCAAGTAGGCTCTACCCCCACTAAATGGGGTAGCGCGCATCGATCGGTACCATCCTTGAGCTTCTCCGACTTTCGGAAGGGTTAGGGTTAGGGTTAGGGATGAAAGCACATAGGAGAAAGAGATATTCTTGAATAACTTTTTTTGTGAAGGTCGGAGAGACTTGGAAAGTGGTTGCATCTGGACTAATTTGGGTCCTGCGGATCGATTGGTACCATCCCCGAGCTTGTACGACCTTCGGAAGAGGTCGACCGACGAAATTCCCCCAAATCTGAGGAGATATTCTTGAATAACTTTTTTTGTGAAGGTCGGAGAGACTTGCAAGTAGGCTCTACCCCCACTAAATGGGGTTGCGCGCATCGATCGGTACCATCCTTGAGCTTCTCCGACTTTCGGAAGGGTTAGGGTTAGGGTTAGGGATGAAAGCACATAGGAGAAAGAGATATTCTTGAATAACTTTTTTTGTGAAGGTCGGAGAGACTTGCAAGTAGGCTCTACCCCCACTAAATGGGGTAGCGCGCATCGATCGGTACCATCCTTGAGCTTCTCCGACTTTCGGAAGGGTTAGGGTTAGGGTTAGGGATGAAAGCACATAGGAGAAAGAGATATTCTTGAATAACTTTTTTTGTGAAGGTCGGAGAGACTTGGAAAGTGGTTGCATCTGGACTAATTTGGGTCCTGCGGATCGATTGGTACCATCCCCGAGCTTGTACGACCTTCGGAAGAGGTCGACCGACGAAATTCCCCCAAATCTGAGGAGATATTCTTGAATAACTTTTTTTGTGAAGGTCGGAGAGACTTGCAAGTAGGCTCTACCCCCACTAAATGGGGTTGCGCGCATCGATCGGTACCATCCTTGAGCTTCTCCGACTTTCGGAAGGGTTAGGGTTAGGGTTAGGGATGAAAGCACATAGGAGAAAGAGATATTCTTGAATAACTTTTTTTGTGAAGGTCGGAGAGACTTGCAAGTAGGCTCTACCCCCACTAAATGGGGTAGCGCGCATCGATCGGTACCATCCTTGAGCTTCTCCGACTTTCGGAAGGGTTAGGGTTAGGGTTAGGGATGAAAGCACATAGGAGAAAGAGATATTCTTGAATAACTTTTTTTGTGAAGGTCGGAGAGACTTGCAAGTAGGCTCTACCCCCACTAAATGGGGTAGCGCACATCGATCGGTACCATCCTTGAGCTTCTCCGACTTTCGGAAGGGTTAGGGTTAGGGTTAGGGATGAAAGCACATAGGAGAAAGAGATATTCTTGAATAACTTTTTTTGTGAAGGTCGGAGAGACTTGCAAGTAGGCTCTACCCCCACTAAATGGGGTAGCGCGCATCGATCGGTACCATCCTTGAGCTTCTCCGACTTTCGGAAGGGTTAGGGTTAGGGTTAGGGATGAAAGCACATAGGAGAAAGAGATATTCTTGAATAACTTTTTTTGTGAAGGTCGGAGAGACTTGGAAAGTGGTTGCATCTGGACTAATTTGGGTCCTGCGGATCGATTGGTACCATCCCCGAGCTTGTACGACCTTCGGAAGAGGTCGACCGACGAAATTCCCCCAAATCTGAGGAGATATTCTTGAATAACTTTTTTTGTGAAGGTCGGAGAGACTTGCAAGTAGGCTCTACCCCCACTAAATGGGGTTGCGCGCATCGATCGGTACCATCCTTGAGCTTCTCCGACTTTCGGAAGGGTTAGGGTTAGGGTTAGGGATGAAAGCACATAGGAGAAAGAGATATTCTTGAATAACTTTTTTTGTGAAGGTCGGAGAGACTTGCAAGTAGGCTCTACCCCCACTAAATGGGGTAGCGCGCATCGATCGGCACCATCCTTGAGCTTCTCCGACTTTCGGAAGGGTTAGGGTTAGGGTTAGGGATGAAAGCACATAGGAGAAAGAGATATTCTTGAATAACTTTTTTTGTGAAGGTCGGAGAGACTTGCAAGTAGGCTCTACCCCCACTAAATGGGGTAGCGCGCATCGATCGGTACCATCCTTGAGCTTCTCCGACTTTCGGAAGGGTTAGGGTTAGGGTTAGGGATGAAAGCACATAGGAGAAAGAGATATTCTTGAATAACTTTTTTTGTGAAGGTCGGAGAGACTTGCAAGTAGGCTCTACCCCCACTAAATGGGGTAGCGCGCATCGATCGGTACCATCCTTGAGCTTCTCCGACTTTCGGAAGGGTTAGGGTTAGGGTTAGGGATGAAAGCACATAGGAGAAAGAGATATTCTTGAATAACTTTTTTTGTGAAGGTCGGAGAGACTTGCAAGTAGGCTCTGCCCCCACTAAATGGGGTAGCGCGCATCGATCGGTACCATCCTTGAGCTTCTCCGACTTTCGGAAGGGTTAGGGTTAGGGTTAGGGATGAAAGCACATAGGAGAAAGAGATATTCTTGAATAACTTTTTTTGTGAAGGTCGGAGAGACTTGGAAAGTGGTTGCATCTGGACTAATTTGGGTCCTGCGGATCGATTGGTACCATCCCCGAGCTTGTACGACCTTCGGAAGAGGTCGACCGACGAAATTCCCCCAAATCTGAGGAGATATTCTTGAATAACTTTTTTTGTGAAGGTCGGAGAGACTTGCAAGTAGGCTCTACCCCCACTAAATGGGGTTGCGCGCATCGATCGGTACCATCCTTGAGCTTCTCCGACTTTCGGAAGGGTTAGGGTTAGGGTTAGGGATGAAAGCACATAGGAGAAAGAGATATTCTTGAATAACTTTTTTTGTGAAGGTCGGAGAGACTTGCAAGTAGGCTCTACCCCCACTAAATGGGGTAGCGCGCATCGATCGGTACCATCTTTGAGCTTCTCCGACTTTCGGAAGGGTTAGGGTTAGGGTTAGGGATGAAAGCACATAGGAGAAAGAGATATTCTTGAATAACTTTTTTTGTGAAGGTCGGAGAGACTTGCAAGTAGGCTCTACCCCCACTAAATGGGGTAGCGCGCATCGATCGGTACCATCCTTGAGCTTCTCCGACTTTCGGAAGGGTTAGGGTTAGGGTTAGGGATGAAAGCACATAGGAGAAAGAGATATTCTTGAATAACTTTTTTTGTGAAGGTCGGAGAGACTTGCAAGTAGGCTCTACCCCCACTAAATGGGGTAGCGCGCATCGATCGGTACCATCCTTGAGCTTCTCCGACTTTCGGAAGGGTTAGGGTTAGGGTTAGGGATGAAAGCACATAGGAGAAAGAGATATTCTTGAATAACTTTTTTTGTGAAGGTCGGAGAGACTTGCAAGTAGGCTCTACCCCCACTAAATGGGGTAGCGCGCATCGATCGGTACCATCCTTGAGCTTCTCCGACTTTCGGAAGGGTTAGGGTTAGGGTTAGGGATGAAAGCACATAGGAGAAAGAGATATTCTTGAATAACTTTTTTTGTGAAGGTCGGAGAGACTTGCAAGTAGGCTCTACCCCCACTAAATGGGGTAGCGCGCATCGATCGGTACCATCCTTGAGCTTCTCCGACTTTCGGAAGGGTTAGGGTTAGGGTTAGGGATGAAAGCACATAGGAGAAAGAGATATTCTTGAATAACTTTTTTTGTGAAGGTCGGAGAGACTTGCAAGTAGGCTCTACCCCCACTAAATGGGGTAGCGCGCATCGATCGGTACCATCCTTGAGCTTCTCCGACTTTCGGAAGGGTTAGGGTTAGGGTTAGGGATGAAAGCACATAGGAGAAAGAGATATTCTTGAATAACTTTTTTTGTGAAGGTCGGAGAGACTTGCAAGTAGGCTTTACCCCCACTAAATGGGGTAGCGCGCATCGATCGGTACCATCCTTGAGCTTCTCCGACTTTCGGAAGGGTTAGGGTTAGGGTTAGGGATGAAAGCACATAGGAGAAAGAGATATTCTTGAATAACTTTTTTTGTGAAGGTCGGAGAGACTTGGAAAGTGGTTGCATCTGGACTAATTTGGGTCCTGCGGATCGATTGGTACCATCCCCGAGCTTGTACGACCTTCGGAAGAGGTCGACCGACGAAATTCCCCCAAATCTGAGGAGATATTCTTGAATAACTTTTTTTGTGAAGGTCGGAGAGACTTGCAAGTAGGCTCTACCCCCACTAAATGGGGTTGCGCGCATCGATCGGTACCATCCTTGAGCTTCTCCGACTTTCGGAAGGGTTAGGGTTAGGGTTAGGGATGAAAGCACATAGGAGAAAGAGATATTCTTGAATAACTTTTTTTGTGAAGGTCGGAGAGACTTGCAAGTAGGCTCTACCCCCACTAAATGGGGTAGCGCGCATCGATCGGTACCATCCTTGAGCTTCTCCGACTTTCGGAAGGGTTAGGGTTAGGGTTAGGGATGAAAGCACATAGGAGAAAGAGATATTCTTGAATAACTTTTTTTGTGAAGGTCGGAGAGACTTGGAAAGTGGTTGCATCTGGACTAATTTGGGTCCTGCGGATCGATTGGTACCATCCCCGAGCTTGTACGACCTTCGGAAGAGGTCGACCGACGAAATTCCCCCAAATCTGAGGAGATATTCTTGAATAACTTTTTTTGTGAAGGTCGGAGAGACTTGCAAGTAGGCTCTACCCCCACTAAATGGGGTTGCGCGCATCGATCGGTACCATCCTTGAGCTTCTCCGACTTTCGGAAGGGTTAGGGTTAGGGTTAGGGATGAAAGCACATAGGAGAAAGAGATATTCTTGAATAACTTTTTTTGTGAAGGTCGGAGAGACTTGCAAGTAGGCTCTACCCCCACTAAATGGGGTAGCGCGCATCGATCGGTACCATCCTTGAGCTTCTCCGACTTTCGGAAGGGTTAGGGTTAGGGTTAGGGATGAAAGCACATAGGAGAAAGAGATATTCTTGAATAACTTTTTTTGTGAAGGTCGGAGAGACTTGCAAGTAGGCTCTGCCCCCACTAAATGGGGTAGCGCGCATCGATCGGTACCATCCTTGAGCTTCTCCGACTTTCGGAAGGGTTAGGGTTAGGGTTAGGGATGAAAGCACATAGGAGAAAGAGATATTCTTGAATAACTTTTTTTGTGAAGGTCGGAGAGACTTGGAAAGTGGTTGCATCTGGACTAATTTGGGTCCTGCGGATCGATTCGTACCATCCCCGAGCTTGTACGACCTTCGGAAGAGGTCGACCGACGAAATTCCCCCAAATCTGAGGAGATATTCTTGAATAACTTTTTTTGTGAAGGTCGGAGAGACTTGCAAGTAGGCTCTACCCCCACTAAATGGGGTAGCGCGCATCGATCGGTACCATCCTTGAGCTTCTCCGACTTTCGGAAGGGTTAGGGTTAGGGTTAGGGATGAAAGCACATAGGAGAAAGAGATATTCTTGAATAACTTTTTTTGTGAAGGTCGGAAAGACTTGGAAAGTGGTTGCATCTGGACTAATTTGGGTCCTGCGGATCGATTGGTACCATCCCCGAGCTTGTACGACCTTCGGAAGAGGTCGACCGACGAAATTCCCCCAAATCTGAGGAGATATTCTTGAATAACTTTTTTTGTGAAGGTCGGAGAGACTTGCAAGTAGGCTCTACCCCCACTAAATGGGGTTGCGCGCATCGATCGGTACCATCCTTGAGCTTCTCCGACTTTCGGAAGGGTTAGGGTTAGGGTTAGGGATGAAAGCACATAGGAGAAAGAGATATTCTTGAATAACTTTTTTTGTGAAGGTCGGAGAGACTTGCAAGTAGGCTCTACCCCCACTAAATGGGGTAGCGCGCATCGATCGGTACCATCCTTGAGCTTCTCCGACTTTCGGAAGGGTTAGGGTTAGGGTTAGGGATGAAAGCACATAGGAGAAAGAGATATTCTTGAATAACTTTTTTTGTGAAGGTCGGAGAGACTTGCAAGTAGGCTCTACCCCCACTAAATGGGGTAGCGCACATCGATCGGTACCATCCTTGAGCTTCTCCGACTTTCGGAAGGGTTAGGGTTAGGGTTAGGGATGAAAGCACATAGGAGAAAGAGATATTCTTGAATAACTTTTTTTGTGAAGGTCGGAGAGACTTGCAAGTAGGCTCTACCCCCACTAAATGGGGTAACGCGCATCGATCGGTACCATCCTTGAGCTTCTCCGACTTTCGGAAGGGTTAGGGTTAGGGTTAGGGATGAAAGCACATAGGAGAAAGAGATATTCTTGAATAACTTTTTTTGTGAAGGTCGGAGAGACTTGGAAAGTGGTTGCATCTGGACTAATTTGGGTCCTGCGGATCGATTGGTACCATCCCCGAGCTTGTACGACCTTCGGAAGAGGTCGACCGACGAAATTCCCCCAAATCTGAGGAGATATTCTTGAATAACTTTTTTTGTGAAGGTCGGAGAGACTTGCAAGTAGGCTTTACCCCCACTAAATGGGGTTGCGCGCATCGATCGGTACCATCCTTGAGCTTCTCCGACTTTCGGAAGGGTTAGGGTTAGGGTTAGGGATGAAAGCACATAGGAGAAAGAGATATTCTTGAATAACTTTTTTTGTGAAGGTCGGAGAGACTTGCAAGTAGGCTCTACCCCCACTAAATGGGGTAGCGCGCATCGATCGGTACCATCGTTGAGCTTCTCCGACTTTCGGAAGGGTTAGGGTTAGGGTTAGGGATGAAAGCACATAGGAGAAAGAGATATTCTTGAATAACTTTTTTTGTGAAGGTCGGAGAGACTTGGAAAGTGGTTGCATCTGGACTAATTTGGGTCCTGCAGATCGATTGGTACCATCCCCGAGCTTGTACGACCTTCGGAAGAGGTCGACCGACGAAATTCCCCCAAATCTGAGGAGATATTCTTGAATAACTTTTTTTGTGAAGGTCGGAGAGACTTGCAAGTAGGCTCTACCCCCACTAAATGGGGTTGCGCGCATCGATCGGTACCATCCTTGAGCTTCTCCGACTTTCGGAAGGGTTAGGGTTAGGGTTAGGGATGAAAGCACATAGGAGAAAGAGATATTCTTGAATAACTTTTTTTGTGAAGGTCGGAGAGACTTGCAAGTAGGCTCTACCCCCACTAAATGGGGTAGCGCGCATCGATCGGTACCATCCTTGAGCTTCTCCGACTTTCGGAAGGGTTAGGGTTAGGGTTAGGGATGAAAGCACATAGGAGAAAGAGATATTCTTGAATAACTTTTTTTGTGAAGGTCGGAGAGACTTGAAAAGTGGTTGCATCTGGACTAATTTGGGTCCTGCGGATCGATTGGTACCATCCCCGAGCTTGTACGACCTTCGGAAGAGGTCGACCGACGAAATTCCCCCAAATCTGAGGAGATATTCTTGAATAACTTTTTTTGTGAAGGTCGGAGAGACTTGCAAGTAGGCTCTACCCCCACTAAATGGGGTAGCGCGCATCGATCGGTACCATCCTTGAGCTTCTCCGACTTTCGGAAGGGTTAGGGTTAGGGTTAGGGATGAAAGCACATAGGAGAAAGAGATATTCTTGAATAACTTTTTTTGTGAAGGTCGGAGAGACTTGGAAAGTGGTTGCATCTGGACTAATTTGGGTCCTGCGGATCGATTGGTACCATCCCTGAGCTTGTACGACCTTCGGAAGAGGTCGACCGACGAAATTCCCCCAAATCTGAGGAGATATTCTTGAATAACTTTTTTTGTGAAGGTCGGAGAGACTTGCAAGTAGGCTCTACCCCCACTAAATGGGGTTGCGCGCATCGATCGGTACCATCCTTGAGCTTCTCCGACTTTCGGAAGGGTTAGGGTTAGGGTTAGGGATGAAAGCACATAGGAGAAAGAGATATTCTTGAATAACTTTTTTTGTGAAGGTCGGAGAGACTTGCAAGTAGGCTCTACCCCCACTAAATGGGGTAGCGCGCATCGATCGGTACCATCCTTGAGCTTCTCCGACTTTCGGAAGGGTTAGGGTTAGGGTTAGGGATGAAAGCACATAGGAGAAAGAGATATTCTTGAATAACTTTTTTTGTGAAGGTCGGAGAGACTTGAAAAGTGGTTGCATCTGGACTAATTTGGGTCCTGCGGATCGATTGGTACCATCCCCGAGCTTGTACGACCTTCGGAAGAGGTCGACCGACGAAATTCCCCCAAATCTGAGGAGATATTCTTGAATAACTTTTTTTTTGAAGGTCGGAGAGACTTGCAAGTAGGCTCTACCCCCACTAAATGGGGTAGCGCGCATCGATCGGTACCATCCTTGAGCTTCTCCGACTTTCGGAAGGGTTAGGGTTAGGGTTAGGGATGAAAGCACATAGGAGAAAGAGATATTCTTGAATAACTTTTTTTGTGAAGGTCGGAGAGACTTGGAAAGTGGTTGCATCTGGACTAATTTGGGTCCTGCGGATCGATTGGTACCATCCCCGAGCTTGTACGACCTTCGGAAGAGGTCGACCGACGAAATTCCCCCAAATCTGAGGAGATATTCTTGAATAACTTTTTTTGTGAAGGTCGGAGAGACTTGCAAGTAGGCTCTACCCCCACTAAATGGGGTTGCGCGCATCGATCGGTACCATCCTTGAGCTTCTCCGACTTTCGGAAGGGTTAGGGTTAGGGTTAGGGATGAAAGCACATAGGAGAAAGAGATATTCTTGAATAACTTTTTTTGTGAAGGTCGGAGAGACTTGCAAGTAGGCTCTACCCCCACTAAATGGGGTAGCGCGCATCGATCGGTACCATCCTTGAGCTTCTCCGACTTTCGGAAGGGTTAGGGTTAGGGTTAGGGATGAAAGCACATAGGAGAAAGAGATATTCTTGAATAACTTTTTTTGTGAAGGTCGGAGAGACTTGGAAAGTGGTTGCATCTGGACTAATTTGGGTCCTGCGGATCGATTCGTACCATCCCCGAGCTTGTACGACCTTCGGAAGAGGTCGACCGACGAAATTCCCCCAAATCTGAGGAGATATTCTTGAATAACTTTTTTTGTGAAGGTCGGAGAGACTTGCAAGTAGGCTCTACCCCCACTAAATGGGGTTGCGCGCATCGATCGGTACCATCCTTGAGCTTCTCCGACTTTCGGAAGGGTTAGGGTTAGGGTTAGGGATGAAAGCACATAGGAGAAAGAGATATTCTTGAATAACTTTTTTTGTGAAGGTCGGAGAGACTTGCAAGTAGGCTCTACCCCCACTAAATGGGGTAGCGCGCATCGATCGGTACCATCCTTGAGCTTTTCCGACTTTCGGAAGGGTTAGGGTTAGGGTTAGGGATGAAAGCACATAGGAGAAAGAGATATTCTTGAATAACTTTTTTTGTGAAGGTCGGAGAGACTTGCAAGTAGGCTCTACCCCCACTAAATGGGGTAGCGCGCATCGATCGGTACCATCTTTGAGCTTCTCCGACTTTCGGAAGGGTTAGGGTTAGGGTTAGGGATGAAAGCACATAGGAGAAAGAGATATTCTTGAATAACTTTTTTTGTGAAGGTCGGAGAGACTTGCAAGTAGGCTCTGCCCCCACTAAATGGGGTAGCGCGCATCGATCGGTACCATCCTTGAGCTTCTCCGACTTTCGGAAGGGTTAGGGTTAGGGTTAGGGATGAAAGCACATAGGAGAAAGAGATATTCTTGAATAACTTTTTTTGTGAAGGTCGGAGAGACTTGGAAAGTGGTTGCATCTGGACTAATTTGGGTCCTGCGGATCGATTCGTACCATCCCCGAGCTTGTACGACCTTCGGAAGAGGTCGACCGACGAAATTCCCCCAAATCTGAGGAGATATTCTTGAATAACTTTTTTTGTGAAGGTCGGAGAGACTTGCAAGTAGGCTCTACCCCCACTAAATGGGGTAGCGCGCATCGATCGGTACCATCCTTGAGCTTCTCCGACTTTCGGAAGGGTTAGGGTTAGGGTTAGGGATGAAAGCACATAGGAGAAAGAGATATTCTTGAATAACTTTTTTTGTGAAGGTCGGAGAGACTTGGAAAGTGGTTGCATCTGGACTAATTTGGGTCCTGCGGATCGATTGGTACCATCCCCGAGCTTGTACGACCTTCGGAAGAGGTCGACCGACGAAATTCCCCCAAATCTGAGGAGATATTCTTGAATAACTTTTTTTGTGAAGGTCGGAGAGACTTGCAAGTAGGCTCTACCCCCACTAAATGGGGTTGCGCGCATCGATCGGTACCATCCTTGAGCTTCTCCGACTTTCGGAAGGGTTAGGGTTAGGGTTAGGGATGAAAGCACATAGGAGAAAGAGATATTCTTGAATAACTTTTTTTGTGAAGGTCGGAGAGACTTGCAAGTAGGCTCTACCCCCACTAAATGGGGTAGCGCGCATCTATCGGTACCATCTTTGAGCTTCTCCGACTTTCGGAAGGGTTAGGGTTAGGGTTAGGGATGAAAGCACATAGGAGAAAGAGATATTCTTGAATAACTTTTTTTGTGAAGGTCGGAGAGACTTGCAAGTAGGCTCTACCCCCACTAAATGGGGTAGCGCGCATCGATCGGTACCATCCTTGAGCTTCTCCGACTTTCGGAAGGGTTAGGGTTAGGGTTAGGGATGAAAGCACATAGGAGAAAGAGATATTCTTGAATAACTTTTTTTGTGAAGGTCGGAGAGACTTGCAAGTAGGCTCTACCCCCACTAAATGGGGTAGCGCGCATCGATCGGTACCATCCTTGAGCTTCTCCGACTTTCGGAAGGGTTAGGGTTAGGGTTAGGGATGAAAGCACATAGGAGAAAGAGATATTCTTGAATAACTTTTTTTGTGAAGGTCGGAGAGACTTGCAAGTAGGCTCTACCCCCACTAAATGGGGTAGCGCGCATCGATCGGTACCATCCTTGAGCTTCTCCGACTTTCGGAAGGGTTAGGGTTAGGGTTAGGGATGAAAGCACATAGGAGAAAGAGATATTCTTGAATAACTTTTTTTGTGAAGGTCGGAGAGACTTGCAAGTAGGCTCTACCCCCACTAAATGGGGTAGCGCGCATCGATCGGTACCATCCTTGAGCTTCTCCGACTTTCGGAAGGGTTAGGGTTAGGGTTAGGGATGAAAGCACATAGGAGAAAGAGATATTCTTGAATAACTTTTTTTGTGAAGGTCGGAGAGACTTGCAAGTAGGCTCTACCCCCACTAAATGGGGTAGCGCGCATCGATCGGTACCATCCTTGAGCTTCTCCGACTTTCGGAAGGGTTAGGGTTAGGGTTAGGGATGAAAGCACATAGGAGAAAGAGATATTCTTGAATAACTTTTTTTGTGAAGGTCGGAGAGACTTGCAAGTAGGCTCTACCCCCACTAAATGGGGTAGCGCGCATCGATCGGTACCATCCTTGAGCTTCTCCGACTTTCGGAAGGGTTAGGGTTAGGGTTAGGGATGAAAGCACATAGGAGAAAGAGATATTCTTGAATAACTTTTTTTGTGAAGGTCGGAGAGACTTGGAAAGTGGTTGCATCTGGACTAATTTGGGTCCTGCGGATCGATTGGTACCATCCCCGAGCTTGTACGACCTTCGGAAGAGGTCGACCGACGAAATTCCCCCAAATCTGAGGAGATATTCTTGAATAACTTTTTTTGTGAAGGTCGGAGAGACTTGCAAGTAGGCTCTACCCCCACTAAATGGGGTTGCGCGCATCGATCGGTACCATCCTTGAGCTTCTCCGACTTTCGGAAGGGTTAGGGTTAGGGTTAGGGATGAAAGCACATAGGAGAAAGAGATATTCTTGAATAACTTTTTTTGTGAAGGTCGGAGAGACTTGCAAGTAGGCTCTACCCCCACTAAATGGGGTAGCGCGCATCGATCGGTACCATCCTTGAGCTTCTCCGACTTTCGGAAGGGTTAGGGTTAGGGTTAGGGATGAAAGCACATAGGAGAAAGAGATATTCTTGAATAACTTTTTTTGTGAAGGTCGGAGAGACTTGGAAAGTGGTTGCATCTGGACTAATTTGGGTCCTGCGGATCGATTGGTACCATCCCCGAGCTTGTACGACCTTCGGAAGAGGTCGACCGACGAAATTCCCCCAAATCTGAGGAGATATTCTTGAATAACTTTTTTTGTGAAGGTCGGAGAGACTTGCAAGTAGGCTCTACCCCCACTAAATGGGGTTGCGCGCATCGATCGGTATCATCCTTGAGCTTCTCCGACTTTCGGAAGGGTTAGGGTTAGGGTTAGGGATGAAAGCACATAGGAGAAAGAGATATTCTTGAATAACTTTTTTTGTGAAGGTCGGAGAGACTTGCAAGTAGGCTCTACCCCCACTAAATGGGGTAGCGCGCATCGATCGGTACCATCCTTGAGCTTCTCCGACTTTCGGAAGGGTTAGGGTTAGGGTTAGGGATGAAAGCACATAGGAGAAAGAGATATTCTTGAATAACTTTTTTTGTGAAGGTCGGAGAGACTTGCAAGTAGGCTCTACCCCCACTAAATGGGGTAGCGCGCATCGATCGGTACCATCCTTGAGCTTCTCCGACTTTCGGAAGGGTTAGGGTTAGGGTTAGGGATGAAAGCACATAGGAGAAAGAGATATTCTTGAATAACTTTTTTTGTGAAGGTCGGAGAGACTTGCAAGTAGGCTCTGCCCCCACTAAATGGGGTAGCGCGCATCGATCGGTACCATCCTTGAGCTTCTCCTACTTTCGGAAGGGTTAGGGTTAGGGTTAGGGATGAAAGCACATAGGAGAAAGAGATATTCTTGAATAACTTTTTTTGTGAAGGTCGGAGAGACTTGGAAAGTGGTTGCATCTGGACTAATTTGGGTCCTGCAGATCGATTCGTACCATCCCCGAGCTTGTACGACCTTCGGAAGAGGTCGACCGACGAAATTCCCCCAAATCTGAGGAGATATTCTTGAATAACTTTTTTTGTGAAGGTCGGAGAGACTTGCAAGTAGGCTCTACCCCCACTAAATGGGGTAGCGCGCATCGATCGGTACCATCCTTGAGCTTCTCCGACTTTCGGAAGGGTTAGGGTTAGGGTTAGGGATGAAAGCACATAGGAGAAAGAGATATTCTTGAATAACTTTTTTTGTGAAGGTCGGAGAGACTTGGAAAGTGGTTGCATCTGGACTAATTTGGGTCCTGCGGATCGATTGGTACCATCCCCGAGCTTGTACGACCTTCGGAAGAGGTCGACCGACGAAATTCCCCCAAATCTGAGGAGATATTCTTGAATAACTTTTTTTGTGAAGGTCGGAGAGACTTGCAAGTAGGCTCTACCCCCACTAAATGGGGTTGCGCGCATCGATCGGTACCATCCTTGAGCTTCTCCGACTTTCGGAAGGGTTAGGGTTAGGGTTAGGGATGAAAGCACATAGGAGAAAGAGATATTCTTGAATAACTTTTTTTGTGAAGGTCGGAGAGACTTGCAAGTAGGCTCTACCCCCACTAAATGGGGTAGCGCGCATCGATCGGTACCATCCTTGAGCTTCTCCGACTTTCGGAAGGGTTAGGGTTAGGGTTAGGGATGAAAGCACATAGGAGAAAGAGATATTCTTGAATAACTTTTTTTGTGAAGGTCGGAGAGACTTGCAAGTAGGCTCTACCCCCACTAAATGGGGTAGCGCACATCGATCGGTACCATCCTTGAGCTTCTCCGACTTTCGGAAGGGTTAGGGTTAGGGTTAGGGATGAAAGCACATAGGAGAAAGAGATATTCTTGAATAACTTTTTTTGTGAAGGTCGGAGAGACTTGCAAGTAGGCTCTACCCCCACTAAATGGGGTAGCGCGCATCGATCGGTACCATCCTTGAGCTTCTCCGACTTTCGGAAGGGTTAGGGTTAGGGTTAGGGATGAAAGCACATAGGAGAAAGAGATATTCTTGAATAACTTTTTTTGTGAAGGTCGGAGAGACTTGGAAAGTGGTTGCATCTGGACTAATTTGGGTCCTGCGGATCGATTGGTACCATCCCCGAGCTTGTACGACCTTCGGAAGAGGTCGACCGACGAAATTCCCCCAAATCTGAGGAGATATTCTTGAATAACTTTTTTTGTGAAGGTCGGAGAGACTTGCAAGTAGGCTCTACCCCCACTAAATGGGGTTGCGCGCATCGATCGGTACCATCCTTGAGCTTCTCCGACTTTCGGAAGGGTTAGGGTTAGGGTTAGGGATGAAAGCACATAGGAGAAAGAGATATTCTTGAATAACTTTTTTTGTGAAGGTCGGAGAGACTTGCAAGTAGGCTCTACCCCCACTAAATGGGGTAGCGCGCATCGATCGGTACCATCCTTGAGCTTCTCCGACTTTCGGAAGGGTTAGGGTTAGGGTTAGGGATGAAAGCACATAGGAGAAAGAGATATTCTTGAATAACTTTTTTTGTGAAGGTCGGAGAGACTTGGAAAGTGGTTGCATCTGGACTAATTTGGGTCCTGCGGATCGATTGGTACCATCCCCGAGCTTGTACGACCTTCGGAAGAGGTCGACCGACGAAATTCCCCCAAATCTGAGGAGATATTCTTGAATAACTTTTTTTGTGAAGGTCGGAGAGACTTGCAAGTAGGCTCTACCCCCACTAAATGGGGTTGCGCGCATCGATCGGTACCATCCTTGAGCTTCTCCGACTTTCGGAAGGGTTAGGGTTAGGGTTAGGGATGAAAGCACATAGGAGAAAGAGATATTCTTGAATAACTTTTTTTGTGAAGGTCGGAGAGACTTGCAAGTAGGCTCTACCCCCACTAAATGGGGTAGCGCGCATCAATCGGTACCATCCCTGAGCTTCTCCGACTTTCGGAAGGGTTAGGGTTAGGGTTAGGGATGAAAGCACATAGGAGAAAGAGATATTCTTGAATAACTTTTTTTGTGAAGGTCGGAGAGACTTGAAAAGTGGTTGCATCTGGACTAATTTGGGTCCTGCGGATCGATTGGTACCATCCCCGAGCTTGTACGACCTTCGGAAGAGGTCGACCGACGAAATTCCCCCAAATCTGAGGAGATATTCTTGAATAACTTTTTTTGTGAAGGTCGGAGAGACTTACAAGTAGGCTCTACCCCCACTAAATGGGGTAGCGCGCATCGATCGGTACCATCCTTGAGCTTCTCCGACTTTCGGAAGGGTTAGGGTTAGGGTTAGGGATGAAAGCACATAGGAGAAAGAGATATTCTTGAATAACTTTTTTTGTGAAGGTCGGAGAGACTTGGAAAGTGGTTGCATCTGGACTAATTTGGGTCCTGCGGATCGATTGGTACCATCCCCGAGCTTGTACGACCTTCGGAAGAGGTCGACCGACGAAATTCCCCCAAATCTGAGGAGATATTCTTGAATAACTTTTTTTGTGAAGGTCGGAGAGACTTGCAAGTAGGCTCTACCCCCACTAAATGGGGTTGCGCGCATCGATCGGTACCATCCTTGAGCTTCTCCGACTTTCGGAAGGGTTAGGGTTAGGGTTAGGGATGAAAGCACATAGGAGAAAGAGATATTCTTGAATAACTTTTTTTGTGAAGGTCGGAGAGACTTGCAAGTAGGCTCTACCCCCACTAAATGGGGTAGCGCGCATCGATCGGTACCATCCTTGAGCTTCTCCGACTTTCGGAAGGGTTAGGGTTAGGGTTAGGGATGAAAGCACATAGGAGAAAGAGATATTCTTGAATAACTTTTTTTGTGAAGGTCGGAGAGACTTGGAAAGTGGTTGCATCTGGACTAATTTGGGTCCTGCAGATCGATTGGTACCATCCCCGAGCTTGTACGACCTTCGGAAGAGGTCGACCGACGAAATTCCCCCAAATCTGAGGAGATATTCTTGAATAACTTTTTTTGTGAAGGTCGGAGAGACTTGCAAGTAGGCTCTACCCCCACTAAATGGGGTTGCGCGCATCGATCGGTACCATCCTTGAGCTTCTCCGACTTTCGGAAGGGTTAGGGTTAGGGTTAGGGATGAAAGCACATAGGAGAAAGAGATATTCTTGAATAACTTTTTTTGTGAAGGTCGGAGAGACTTGCAAGTAGGCTCTACCCCCACTAAATGGGGTAGCGCGCATCGATCGGTACCATCCTTGAGCTTTTCCGACTTTCGGAAGGGTTAGGGTTAGGGTTAGGGATGAAAGCACATAGGAGAAAGAGATATTCTTGAATAACTTTTTTTGTGAAGGTCGGAGAGACTTGCAAGTAGGCTCTACCCCCACTAAATGGGGTAGCGCGCATCGATCGGTACCATCTTTGAGCTTCTCCGACTTTCGGAAGGGTTAGGGTTAGGGTTAGGGATGAAAGCACATAGGAGAAAGAGATATTCTTGAATAACTTTTTTTGTGAAGGTCGGAGAGACTTGCAAGTAGGCTCTGCCCCCACTAAATGGGGTAGCGCGCATCGATCGGTACCATCCTTGAGCTTCTCCGACTTTCGGAAGGGTTAGGGTTAGGGTTAGGGATGAAAGCACATAGGAGAAAGAGATATTCTTGAATAACTTTTTTTGTGAAGGTCGGAGAGACTTGGAAAGTGGTTGCATCTGGACTAATTTGGGTCCTGCGGATCGATTCGTACCATCCCCGAGCTTGTACGACCTTCGGAAGAGGTCGACCGACGAAATTCCCCCAAATCTGAGGAGATATTCTTGAATAACTTTTTTTGTGAAGGTCGGAGAGACTTGCAAGTAGGCTCTACCCCCACTAAATGGGGTAGCGCGCATCGATCGGTACCATCCTTGAGCTTCTCCGACTTTCGGAAGGGTTAGGGTTAGGGTTAGGGATGAAAGCACATAGGAGAAAGAGATATTCTTGAATAACTTTTTTTGTGAAGGTCGGAGAGACTTGGAAAGTGGTTGCATCTGGACTAATTTGGGTCCTGCGGATCGATTGGTACCATCCCCGAGCTTGTACGACCTTCGGAAGAGGTCGACCGACGAAATTCCCCCAAATCTGAGGAGATATTCTTGAATAACTTTTTTTGTGAAGGTCGGAGAGACTTGCAAGTAGGCTCTACCCCCACTAAATGGGGTTGCGCGCATCGATCGGTACCATCCTTGAGCTTCTCCGACTTTCGGAAGGGTTAGGGTTAGGGTTAGGGATGAAAGCACATAGGAGAAAGAGATATTCTTGAATAACTTTTTTTGTGAAGGTCGGAGAGACTTGCAAGTAGGCTCTACCCCCACTAAATGGGGTAGCGCGCATCTATCGGTACCATCTTTGAGCTTCTCCGACTTTCGGAAGGGTTAGGGTTAGGGTTAGGGATGAAAGCACATAGGAGAAAGAGATATTCTTGAATAACTTTTTTTGTGAAGGTCGGAGAGACTTGCAAGTAGGCTCTACCCCCACTAAATGGGGTAGCGCGCATCGATCGGTACCATCCTTGAGCTTCTCCGACTTTCGGAAGGGTTAGGGTTAGGGTTAGGGATGAAAGCACATAGGAGAAAGAGATATTCTTGAATAACTTTTTTTGTGAAGGTCGGAGAGACTTGCAAGTAGGCTCTACCCCCACTAAATGGGGTAGCGCGCATCGATCGGTACCATCCTTGAGCTTCTCCGACTTTCGGAAGGGTTAGGGTTAGGGTTAGGGATGAAAGCACATAGGAGAAAGAGATATTCTTGAATAACTTTTTTTGTGAAGGTCGGAGAGACTTGCAAGTAGGCTCTACCCCCACTAAATGGGGTAGCGCGCATCGATCGGTACCATCCTTGAGCTTCTCCGACTTTCGGAAGGGTTAGGGTTAGGGTTAGGGATGAAAGCACATAGGAGAAAGAGATATTCTTGAATAACTTTTTTTGTGAAGGTCGGAGAGACTTGCAAGTAGGCTCTACCCCCACTAAATGGGGTAGCGCGCATCGATCGGTACCATCCTTGAGCTTCTCCGACTTTCGGAAGGGTTAGGGTTAGGGTTAGGGATGAAAGCACATAGGAGAAAGAGATATTCTTGAATAACTTTTTTTGTGAAGGTCGGAGAGACTTGCAAGTAGGCTCTACCCCCACTAAATGGGGTAGCGCGCATCGATCGGTACCATCCTTGAGCTTCTCCGACTTTCGGAAGGGTTAGGGTTAGGGTTAGGGATGAAAGCACATAGGAGAAAGAGATATTCTTGAATAACTTTTTTTGTGAAGGTCGGAGAGACTTGCAAGTAGGCTCTACCCCCACTAAATGGGGTAGCGCGCATCGATCGGTACCATCCTTGAGCTTCTCCGACTTTCGGAAGGGTTAGGGTTAGGGTTAGGGATGAAAGCACATAGGAGAAAGAGATATTCTTGAATAACTTTTTTTGTGAAGGTCGGAGAGACTTGGAAAGTGGTTGCATCTGGACTAATTTGGGTCCTGCGGATCGATTGGTACCATCCCCGAGCTTGTACGACCTTCGGAAGAGGTCGACCGACGAAATTCCCCCAAATCTGAGGAGATATTCTTGAATAACTTTTTTTGTGAAGGTCGGAGAGACTTGCAAGTAGGCTCTACCCCCACTAAATGGGGTTGCGCGCATCGATCGGTACCATCCTTGAGCTTCTCCGACTTTCGGAAGGGTTAGGGTTAGGGTTAGGGATGAAAGCACATAGGAGAAAGAGATATTCTTGAATAACTTTTTTTGTGAAGGTCGGAGAGACTTGCAAGTAGGCTCTACCCCCACTAAATGGGGTAGCGCGCATCGATCGGTACCATCCTTGAGCTTCTCCGACTTTCGGAAGGGTTAGGGTTAGGGTTAGGGATGAAAGCACATAGGAGAAAGAGATATTCTTGAATAACTTTTTTTGTGAAGGTCGGAGAGACTTGGAAAGTGGTTGCATCTGGACTAATTTGGGTCCTGCGGATCGATTGGTACCATCCCCGAGCTTGTACGACCTTCGGAAGAGGTCGACCGACGAAATTCCCCCAAATCTGAGGAGATATTCTTGAATAACTTTTTTTGTGAAGGTCGGAGAGACTTGCAAGTAGGCTCTACCCCCACTAAATGGGGTTGCGCGCATCGATCGGTATCATCCTTGAGCTTCTCCGACTTTCGGAAGGGTTAGGGTTAGGGTTAGGGATGAAAGCACATAGGAGAAAGAGATATTCTTGAATAACTTTTTTTGTGAAGGTCGGAGAGACTTGCAAGTAGGCTCTACCCCCACTAAATGGGGTAGCGCGCATCGATCGGTACCATCCTTGAGCTTCTCCGACTTTCGGAAGGGTTAGGGTTAGGGTTAGGGATGAAAGCACATAGGAGAAAGAGATATTCTTGAATAACTTTTTTTGTGAAGGTCGGAGAGACTTGCAAGTAGGCTCTACCCCCACTAAATGGGGTAGCGCGCATCGATCGGTACCATCCTTGAGCTTCTCCGACTTTCGGAAGGGTTAGGGTTAGGGTTAGGGATGAAAGCACATAGGAGAAAGAGATATTCTTGAATAACTTTTTTTGTGAAGGTCGGAGAGACTTGCAAGTAGGCTCTGCCCCCACTAAATGGGGTAGCGCGCATCGATCGGTACCATCCTTGAGCTTCTCCTACTTTCGGAAGGGTTAGGGTTAGGGTTAGGGATGAAAGCACATAGGAGAAAGAGATATTCTTGAATAACTTTTTTTGTGAAGGTCGGAGAGACTTGGAAAGTGGTTGCATCTGGACTAATTTGGGTCCTGCAGATCGATTCGTACCATCCCCGAGCTTGTACGACCTTCGGAAGAGGTCGACCGACGAAATTCCCCCAAATCTGAGGAGATATTCTTGAATAACTTTTTTTGTGAAGGTCGGAGAGACTTGCAAGTAGGCTCTACCCCCACTAAATGGGGTAGCGCGCATCGATCGGTACCATCCTTGAGCTTCTCCGACTTTCGGAAGGGTTAGGGTTAGGGTTAGGGATGAAAGCACATAGGAGAAAGAGATATTCTTGAATAACTTTTTTTGTGAAGGTCGGAGAGACTTGGAAAGTGGTTGCATCTGGACTAATTTGGGTCCTGCGGATCGATTGGTACCATCCCCGAGCTTGTACGACCTTCGGAAGAGGTCGACCGACGAAATTCCCCCAAATCTGAGGAGATATTCTTGAATAACTTTTTTTGTGAAGGTCGGAGAGACTTGCAAGTAGGCTCTACCCCCACTAAATGGGGTTGCGCGCATCGATCGGTACCATCCTTGAGCTTCTCCGACTTTCGGAAGGGTTAGGGTTAGGGTTAGGGATGAAAGCACATAGGAGAAAGAGATATTCTTGAATAACTTTTTTTGTGAAGGTCGGAGAGACTTGCAAGTAGGCTCTACCCCCACTAAATGGGGTAGCGCGCATCGATCGGTACCATCCTTGAGCTTCTCCGACTTTCGGAAGGGTTAGGGTTAGGGTTAGGGATGAAAGCACATAGGAGAAAGAGATATTCTTGAATAACTTTTTTTGTGAAGGTCGGAGAGACTTGCAAGTAGGCTCTACCCCCACTAAATGGGGTAGCGCACATCGATCGGTACCATCCTTGAGCTTCTCCGACTTTCGGAAGGGTTAGGGTTAGGGTTAGGGATGAAAGCACATAGGAGAAAGAGATATTCTTGAATAACTTTTTTTGTGAAGGTCGGAGAGACTTGCAAGTAGGCTCTACCCCCACTAAATGGGGTAGCGCGCATCGATCGGTACCATCCTTGAGCTTCTCCGACTTTCGGAAGGGTTAGGGTTAGGGTTAGGGATGAAAGCACATAGGAGAAAGAGATATTCTTGAATAACTTTTTTTGTGAAGGTCGGAGAGACTTGGAAAGTGGTTGCATCTGGACTAATTTGGGTCCTGCGGATCGATTGGTACCATCCCCGAGCTTGTACGACCTTCGGAAGAGGTCGACCGACGAAATTCCCCCAAATCTGAGGAGATATTCTTGAATAACTTTTTTTGTGAAGGTCGGAGAGACTTGCAAGTAGGCTCTACCCCCACTAAATGGGGTTGCGCGCATCGATCGGTACCATCCTTGAGCTTCTCCGACTTTCGGAAGGGTTAGGGTTAGGGTTAGGGATGAAAGCACATAGGAGAAAGAGATATTCTTGAATAACTTTTTTTGTGAAGGTCGGAGAGACTTGCAAGTAGGCTCTACCCCCACTAAATGGGGTAGCGCGCATCGATCGGTACCATCCTTGAGCTTCTCCGACTTTCGGAAGGGTTAGGGTTAGGGTTAGGGATGAAAGCACATAGGAGAAAGAGATATTCTTGAATAACTTTTTTTGTGAAGGTCGGAGAGACTTGGAAAGTGGTTGCATCTGGACTAATTTGGGTCCTGCGGATCGATTGGTACCATCCCCGAGCTTGTACGACCTTCGGAAGAGGTCGACCGACGAAATTCCCCCAAATCTGAGGAGATATTCTTGAATAACTTTTTTTGTGAAGGTCGGAGAGACTTGCAAGTAGGCTCTACCCCCACTAAATGGGGTTGCGCGCATCGATCGGTACCATCCTTGAGCTTCTCCGACTTTCGGAAGGGTTAGGGTTAGGGTTAGGGATGAAAGCACATAGGAGAAAGAGATATTCTTGAATAACTTTTTTTGTGAAGGTCGGAGAGACTTGCAAGTAGGCTCTACCCCCACTAAATGGGGTAGCGCGCATCAATCGGTACCATCCCTGAGCTTCTCCGACTTTCGGAAGGGTTAGGGTTAGGGTTAGGGATGAAAGCACATAGGAGAAAGAGATATTCTTGAATAACTTTTTTTGTGAAGGTCGGAGAGACTTGAAAAGTGGTTGCATCTGGACTAATTTGGGTCCTGCGGATCGATTGGTACCATCCCCGAGCTTGTACGACCTTCGGAAGAGGTCGACCGACGAAATTCCCCCAAATCTGAGGAGATATTCTTGAATAACTTTTTTTGTGAAGGTCGGAGAGACTTACAAGTAGGCTCTACCCCCACTAAATGGGGTAGCGCGCATCGATCGGTACCATCCTTGAGCTTCTCCGACTTTCGGAAGGGTTAGGGTTAGGGTTAGGGATGAAAGCACATAGGAGAAAGAGATATTCTTGAATAACTTTTTTTGTGAAGGTCGGAGAGACTTGGAAAGTGGTTGCATCTGGACTAATTTGGGTCCTGCGGATCGATTGGTACCATCCCCGAGCTTGTACGACCTTCGGAAGAGGTCGACCGACGAAATTCCCCCAAATCTGAGGAGATATTCTTGAATAACTTTTTTTGTGAAGGTCGGAGAGACTTGCAAGTAGGCTCTACCCCCACTAAATGGGGTTGCGCGCATCGATCGGTACCATCCTTGAGCTTCTCCGACTTTCGGAAGGGTTAGGGTTAGGGTTAGGGATGAAAGCACATAGGAGAAAGAGATATTCTTGAATAACTTTTTTTGTGAAGGTCGGAGAGACTTGCAAGTAGGCTCTACCCCCACTAAATGGGGTAGCGCGCATCGATCGGTACCATCCTTGAGCTTCTCCGACTTTCGGAAGGGTTAGGGTTAGGGTTAGGGATGAAAGCACATAGGAGAAAGAGATATTCTTGAATAACTTTTTTTGTGAAGGTCGGAGAGACTTGGAAAGTGGTTGCATCTGGACTAATTTGGGTCCTGCAGATCGATTGGTACCATCCCCGAGCTTGTACGACCTTCGGAAGAGGTCGACCGACGAAATTCCCCCAAATCTGAGGAGATATTCTTGAATAACTTTTTTTGTGAAGGTCGGAGAGACTTGCAAGTAGGCTCTACCCCCACTAAATGGGGTTGCGCGCATCGATCGGTACCATCCTTGAGCTTCTCCGACTTTCGGAAGGGTTAGGGTTAGGGTTAGGGATGAAAGCACATAGGAGAAAGAGATATTCTTGAATAACTTTTTTTGTGAAGGTCGGAGAGACTTTCAAGTAGG
The DNA here is from genome assembly GCF_963576545.1 of Limanda limanda. Classification (NCBI taxonomy): domain Eukaryota; kingdom Metazoa; phylum Chordata; class Actinopteri; order Pleuronectiformes; family Pleuronectidae; genus Limanda; species Limanda limanda. Next base: position 85,742 of record NW_026870478.1, read on the forward strand.
CTCTACCCCCACTAAATGGGGTAGCGCGCATCGATCGGTACCATCCTTGAGCTTCTCCGACTTTCGGAAGGGTTAGGGTTAGGGTTAGGGATGAAAGCACATAGGAGAAAGAGATATTCTTGAATAACTTTTTTTGTGAAGGTCGGAGAGACTTGCAAGTAGGCCCTTCCCCCACTAAATGGGGTAGCGCGCATCGATCGGTACCATCCTTGAGCTTCTCCGACTTTCGGAAGGGTTAGGGTTAGGGTTAGGGATGAAAGCACATAGGAGAAAGAGATATTCTTGAATAACTTTTTTTGTGAAGGTCGGAGAGACTTGCAAGTAGGCTCTGCCCCCACTAAATGGGGTAGCGCGCATCGATCGGTACCATCCTTGAGCTTCTCCGACTTTCGGAAGGGTTAGGGTTAGGGTTAGGGATGAAAGCACATAGGAGAAAGAGATATTCTTGAATAACTTTTTTTGTGAAGGTCGGAGAGACTTGGAAAGTGGTTGCATCTGGACTAATTTGGGTCCTGCGGATCGATTCGTACCATCCCCGAGCTTGTACGACCTTCGGAAGAGGTCGACCGACGAAATTCCCCCAAATCTGAGGAGATATTCTTGAATAACTTTTTTTGTGAAGGTCGGAGAGACTTGCAAGTAGGCTCTACCCCCACTAAATGGGGTAGCGCGCATCGATCGGTACCATCCTTGAGCTTCTCCGACTTTCGGAAGGGTTAGGGTTAGGGTTAGGGATGAAAGCACATAGGAGAAAGAGATATTCTTGAATAACTTTTTTTGTGAAGGTCGGAGAGACTTGGAAAGTGGTTGCATCTGGACTAATTTGGGTCCTGCGGATCGATTGGTACCATCCCCGAGCTTGTACGACCTTCGGAAGAGGTCGACCGACGAAATTCCCCCAAATCTGAGGAGATATTCTTGAATAACTTTTTTTGTGAAGGTCGGAGAGACTTGCAAGTAGGCTCTACCCCCACTAAATGGAGTTGCGCGCATCGATCGGTACCATCCTTGAGCTTCTCCGACTTTCGGAAGGGTTAGGGTTAGGGTTAGGGATGAAAGCACATAGGAGAAAGAGATATTCTTGAATAACTTTTTTTGTGAAGGTCGGAGAGACTTGCAAGTAGGCTCTACCCCCACTAAATGGGGTAGCGCGCATCGATCGGTACCATCCTTGAGCTTCTCCGACTTTCGGAAGGGTTAGGGTTAGGGTTAGGGATGAAAGCACATAGGAGAAAGAGATATTCTTGAATAACTTTTTTTGTGAAGGTCGGAGAGACTTGCAAGTAGGCTCTACCCCCACTAAATGGGGTAGCGCGCATCGATCGGTACCATCCTTGAGCTTCTCCGACTTTCGGAAGGGTTAGGGTTAGGGTTAGGGATGAAAGCACATAGGAGAAAGAGATATTCTTGAATAACTTTTTTTGTGAAGGTCGGAGAGACTTGCAAGTAGGCTCTACCCCCACTAAATGGGGTAGCGCGCATCGATCGGTACCATCCTTGAGCTTCTCCGACTTTCGGAAGGGTTAGGGTTAGGGTTAGGGATGAAAGCACATAGGAGAAAGAGATATTCTTGAATAACTTTTTTTGTGAAGGTCGGAGAGACTTGCAAGTAGGCTCTACCCCCACTAAATGGGGTAGCGCGCATCGATCGGTACCATCCTTGAGCTTCTCCGACTTTCGGAAGGGTTAGGGTTAGGGTTAGGGATGAAAGCACATAGGAGAAAGAGATATTCTTGAATAACTTTTTTTGTGAAGGTCGGAGAGACTTGCAAGTAGGCTCTACCCCCACTAAATGGGGTAGCGCGCATCGATCGGTACCATCCTTGAGCTTCTCCGACTTTCGGAAGGGTTAGGGTTAGGGTTAGGGATGAAAGCACATAGGAGAAAGAGATATTCTTGAATAACTTTTTTTGTGAAGGTCGGAGAGACTTGCAAGTAGGCTCTACCCCCACTAAATGGGGTAGCGCGCATCGATCGGTACCATCCTTGAGCTTCTCCGACTTTCGGAAGGGTTAGGGTTAGGGTTAGGGATGAAAGCACATAGGAGAAAGAGATATTCTTGAATAACTTTTTTTGTGAAGGTCGGAGAGACTTGGAAAGTGGTTGCATCTGGACTAATTTGGGTCCTGCGGATCGATTGGTACCATCCCCGAGCTTGTACGACCTTCGGAAGAGGTCGACCGACGAAATTCCCCCAAATCTGAGGAGATATTCTTGAATAACTTTTTTTGTGAAGGTCGGAGAGACTTGCAAGTAGGCTCTACCCCCACTAAATGGGGTTGCGCGCATCGATCGGTACCATCCTTGAGCTTCTCCGACTTTCGGAAGGGTTAGGGTTAGGGTTAGGGATGAAAGCACATAGGAGAAAGAGATATTCTTGAATAACTTTTTTTGTGAAGGTCGGAGAGACTTGCAAGTAGGCTCTACCCCCACTAAATGGGGTAGCGCGCATCGATCGGTACCATCCTTGAGCTTCTCCGACTTTCGGAAGGGTTAGGGTTAGGGTTAGGGATGAAAGCACATAGGAGAAAGAGATATTCTTGAATAACTTTTTTTGTGAAGGTCGGAGAGACTTGGAAAGTGGTTGCATCTGGACTAATTTGGGTCCTGCGGATCGATTGGTACCATCCCCGAGCTTGTACGACCTTCGGAAGAGGTCGACCGACGAAATTCCCCCAAATCTGAGGAGATATTCTTGAATAACTTTTTTTGTGAAGGTCGGAGAGACTTGCAAGTAGGCTCTACCCCCACTAAATGGGGTTGCGCGCATCGATCGGTATCATCCTTGAGCTTCTCCGACTTTCGGAAGGGTTAGGGTTAGGGTTAGGGATGAAAGCACATAGGAGAAAGAGATATTCTTGAATAACTTTTTTTGTGAAGGTCGGAGAGACTTGCAAGTAGGCTCTACCCCCACTAAATGGGGTAGCGCGCATCGATCGGTACCATCCTTGAGCTTCTCCGACTTTCGGAAGGGTTAGGGTTAGGGTTAGGGATGAAAGCACATAGGAGAAAGAGATATTCTTGAATAACTTTTTTTGTGAAGGTCGGAGAGACTTGCAAGTAGGCTCTACCCCCACTAAATGGGGTAGCGCGCATCGATCGGTACCATCCTTGAGCTTCTCCGACTTTCGGAAGGGTTAGGGTTAGGGTTAGGGATGAAAGCACATAGGAGAAAGAGATATTCTTGAATAACTTTTTTTGTGAAGGTCGGAGAGACTTGCAAGTAGGCTCTGCCCCCACTAAATGGGGTAGCGCGCATCGATCGGTACCATCCTTGAGCTTCTCCTACTTTCGGAAGGGTTAGGGTTAGGGTTAGGGATGAAAGCACATAGGAGAAAGAGATATTCTTGAATAACTTTTTTTGTGAAGGTCGGAGAGACTTGGAAAGTGGTTGCATCTGGACTAATTTGGGTCCTGCAGATCGATTCGTACCATCCCCGAGCTTGTACGACCTTCGGAAGAGGTCGACCGACGAAATTCCCCCAAATCTGAGGAGATATTCTTGAATAACTTTTTTTGTGAAGGTCGGAGAGACTTGCAAGTAGGCTCTACCCCCACTAAATGGGGTAGCGCGCATCGATCGGTACCATCCTTGAGCTTCTCCGACTTTCGGAAGGGTTAGGGTTAGGGTTAGGGATGAAAGCACATAGGAGAAAGAGATATTCTTGAATAACTTTTTTTGTGAAGGTCGGAGAGACTTGGAAAGTGGTTGCATCTGGACTAATTTGGGTCCTGCGGATCGATTGGTACCATCCCCGAGCTTGTACGACCTTCGGAAGAGGTCGACCGACGAAATTCCCCCAAATCTGAGGAGATATTCTTGAATAACTTTTTTTGTGAAGGTCGGAGAGACTTGCAAGTAGGCTCTACCCCCACTAAATGGGGTTGCGCGCATCGATCGGTACCATCCTTGAGCTTCTCCGACTTTCGGAAGGGTTAGGGTTAGGGTTAGGGATGAAAGCACATAGGAGAAAGAGATATTCTTGAATAACTTTTTTTGTGAAGGTCGGAGAGACTTGCAAGTAGGCTCTACCCCCACTAAATGGGGTAGCGCGCATCGATCGGTACCATCCTTGAGCTTCTCCGACTTTCGGAAGGGTTAGGGTTAGGGTTAGGGATGAAAGCACATAGGAGAAAGAGATATTCTTGAATAACTTTTTTTGTGAAGGTCGGAGAGACTTGCAAGTAGGCTCTACCCCCACTAAATGGGGTAGCGCACATCGATCGGTACCATCCTTGAGCTTCTCCGACTTTCGGAAGGGTTAGGGTTAGGGTTAGGGATGAAAGCACATAGGAGAAAGAGATATTCTTGAATAACTTTTTTTGTGAAGGTCGGAGAGACTTGCAAGTAGGCTCTACCCCCACTAAATGGGGTAGCGCGCATCGATCGGTACCATCCTTGAGCTTCTCCGACTTTCGGAAGGGTTAGGGTTAGGGTTAGGGATGAAAGCACATAGGAGAAAGAGATATTCTTGAATAACTTTTTTTGTGAAGGTCGGAGAGACTTGGAAAGTGGTTGCATCTGGACTAATTTGGGTCCTGCGGATCGATTGGTACCATCCCCGAGCTTGTACGACCTTCGGAAGAGGTCGACCGACGAAATTCCCCCAAATCTGAGGAGATATTCTTGAATAACTTTTTTTGTGAAGGTCGGAGAGACTTGCAAGTAGGCTCTACCCCCACTAAATGGGGTTGCGCGCATCGATCGGTACCATCCTTGAGCTTCTCCGACTTTCGGAAGGGTTAGGGTTAGGGTTAGGGATGAAAGCACATAGGAGAAAGAGATATTCTTGAATAACTTTTTTTGTGAAGGTCGGAGAGACTTGCAAGTAGGCTCTACCCCCACTAAATGGGGTAGCGCGCATCGATCGGTACCATCCTTGAGCTTCTCCGACTTTCGGAAGGGTTAGGGTTAGGGTTAGGGATGAAAGCACATAGGAGAAAGAGATATTCTTGAATAACTTTTTTTGTGAAGGTCGGAGAGACTTGGAAAGTGGTTGCATCTGGACTAATTTGGGTCCTGCGGATCGATTGGTACCATCCCCGAGCTTGTACGACCTTCGGAAGAGGTCGACCGACGAAATTCCCCCAAATCTGAGGAGATATTCTTGAATAACTTTTTTTGTGAAGGTCGGAGAGACTTGCAAGTAGGCTCTACCCCCACTAAATGGGGTTGCGCGCATCGATCGGTACCATCCTTGAGCTTCTCCGACTTTCGGAAGGGTTAGGGTTAGGGTTAGGGATGAAAGCACATAGGAGAAAGAGATATTCTTGAATAACTTTTTTTGTGAAGGTCGGAGAGACTTGCAAGTAGGCTCTACCCCCACTAAATGGGGTAGCGCGCATCAATCGGTACCATCCCTGAGCTTCTCCGACTTTCGGAAGGGTTAGGGTTAGGGTTAGGGATGAAAGCACATAGGAGAAAGAGATATTCTTGAATAACTTTTTTTGTGAAGGTCGGAGAGACTTGAAAAGTGGTTGCATCTGGACTAATTTGGGTCCTGCGGATCGATTGGTACCATCCCCGAGCTTGTACGACCTTCGGAAGAGGTCGACCGACGAAATTCCCCCAAATCTGAGGAGATATTCTTGAATAACTTTTTTTGTGAAGGTCGGAGAGACTTACAAGTAGGCTCTACCCCCACTAAATGGGGTAGCGCGCATCGATCGGTACCATCCTTGAGCTTCTCCGACTTTCGGAAGGGTTAGGGTTAGGGTTAGGGATGAAAGCACATAGGAGAAAGAGATATTCTTGAATAACTTTTTTTGTGAAGGTCGGAGAGACTTGGAAAGTGGTTGCATCTGGACTAATTTGGGTCCTGCGGATCGATTGGTACCATCCCCGAGCTTGTACGACCTTCGGAAGAGGTCGACCGACGAAATTCCCCCAAATCTGAGGAGATATTCTTGAATAACTTTTTTTGTGAAGGTCGGAGAGACTTGCAAGTAGGCTCTACCCCCACTAAATGGGGTTGCGCGCATCGATCGGTACCATCCTTGAGCTTCTCCGACTTTCGGAAGGGTTAGGGTTAGGGTTAGGGATGAAAGCACATAGGAGAAAGAGATATTCTTGAATAACTTTTTTTGTGAAGGTCGGAGAGACTTGCAAGTAGGCTCTACCCCCACTAAATGGGGTAGCGCGCATCGATCGGTACCATCCTTGAGCTTCTCCGACTTTCGGAAGGGTTAGGGTTAGGGTTAGGGATGAAAGCACATAGGAGAAAGAGATATTCTTGAATAACTTTTTTTGTGAAGGTCGGAGAGACTTGGAAAGTGGTTGCATCTGGACTAATTTGGGTCCTGCAGATCGATTGGTACCATCCCCGAGCTTGTACGACCTTCGGAAGAGGTCGACCGACGAAATTCCCCCAAATCTGAGGAGATATTCTTGAATAACTTTTTTTGTGAAGGTCGGAGAGACTTGCAAGTAGGCTCTACCCCCACTAAATGGGGTTGCGCGCATCGATCGGTACCATCCTTGAGCTTCTCCGACTTTCGGAAGGGTTAGGGTTAGGGTTAGGGATGAAAGCACATAGGAGAAAGAGATATTCTTGAATAACTTTTTTTGTGAAGGTCGGAGAGACTTTCAAGTAGGCTCTACCCCCACTAAATGGGGTAGCGCGCATCGATCGGTACCATCCTTGAGCTTCTCCGACTTTCGGAAGGGTTAGGGTTAGGGTTAGGGATGAAAGCACATAGGAGAAAGAGATATTCTTGAATAACTTTTTTTGTGAAGGTCGGAGAGACTTGCAAGTAGGCTCTACCCCCACTAAATGGGGTAGCGCGCATCGATCGGTACCATCCTTGAGCTTCTCCGACTTTCGGAAGGGTTAGGGTTAGGGTTAGGGATGAAAGCACATAGGAGAAAGAGATATTCTTGAATAACTTTTTTTGTGAAGGTCGGAGAGACTTGCAAGTAGGCTCTGCCCCCACTAAATGGGGTAGCGCGCATCGATCGGTACCATCCTTGAGCTTCTCCGACTTTCGGAAGGGTTAGGGTTAGGGTTAGGGATGAAAGCACATAGGAGAAAGAGATATTCTTGAATAACTTTTTTTGTGAAGGTCGGAGAGACTTGGAAAGTGGTTGCATCTGGACTAATTTGGGTCCTGCGGATCGATTCGTACCATCCCCGAGCTTGTACGACCTTCGGAAGAGGTCGACCGACGAAATTCCCCCAAATCTGAGGAGATATTCTTGAATAACTTTTTTTGTGAAGGTCGGAGAGACTTGCAAGTAGGCTCTACCCCCACTAAATGGGGTAGCGCGCATCGATCGGTACCATCCTTGAGCTTCTCCGACTTTCGGAAGGGTTAGGGTTAGGGTTAGGGATGAAAGCACATAGGAGAAAGAGATATTCTTGAATAACTTTTTTTGTGAAGGTCGGAGAGACTTGGAAAGTGGTTGCATCTGGACTAATTTGGGTCCTGCGGATCGATTGGTACCATCCCCGAGCTTGTACGACCTTCGGAAGAGGTCGACCGACGAAATTCCCCCAAATCTGAGGAGATATTCTTGAATAACTTTTTTTGTGAAGGTCGGAGAGACTTGCAAGTAGGCTCTACCCCCACTAAATGGAGTTGCGCGCATCGATCGGTACCATCCTTGAGCTTCTCCGACTTTCGGAAGGGTTAGGGTTAGGGTTAGGGATGAAAGCACATAGGAGAAAGAGATATTCTTGAATAACTTTTTTTGTGAAGGTCGGAGAGACTTGCAAGTAGGCTCTACCCCCACTAAATGGGGTAGCGCGCATCGATCGGTACCATCCTTGAGCTTCTCCGACTTTCGGAAGGGTTAGGGTTAGGGTTAGGGATGAAAGCACATAGGAGAAAGAGATATTCTTGAATAACTTTTTTTGTGAAGGTCGGAGAGACTTGCAAGTAGGCTCTACCCCCACTAAATGGGGTAGCGCGCATCGATCGGTACCATCCTTGAGCTTCTCCGACTTTCGGAAGGGTTAGGGTTAGGGTTAGGGATGAAAGCACATAGGAGAAAGAGATATTCTTGAATAACTTTTTTTGTGAAGGTCGGAGAGACTTGCAAGTAGGCTCTACCCCCACTAAATGGGGTAGCGCGCATCGATCGGTACCATCCTTGAGCTTCTCCGACTTTCGGAAGGGTTAGGGTTAGGGTTAGGGATGAAAGCACATAGGAGAAAGAGATATTCTTGAATAACTTTTTTTGTGAAGGTCGGAGAGACTTGCAAGTAGGCTCTACCCCCACTAAATGGGGTAGCGCGCATCGATCGGTACCATCCTTGAGCTTCTCCGACTTTCGGAAGGGTTAGGGTTAGGGTTAGGGATGAAAGCACATAGGAGAAAGAGATATTCTTGAATAACTTTTTTTGTGAAGGTCGGAGAGACTTGGAAAGTGGTTGCATCTGGACTAATTTGGGTCCTGCGGATCGATTGGTACCATCCCCGAGCTTGTACGACCTTCGGAAGAGGTCGACCGACGAAATTCCCCCAAATCTGAGGAGATATTCTTGAATAACTTTTTTTGTGAAGGTCGGAGAGACTTGCAAGTAGGCTCTACCCCCACTAAATGGAGTTGCGCGCATCGATCGGTACCATCCTTGAGCTTCTCCGACTTTCGGAAGGGTTAGGGTTAGGGTTAGGGATGAAAGCACATAGGAGAAAGAGATATTCTTGAATAACTTTTTTTGTGAAGGTCGGAGAGACTTGCAAGTAGGCTCTACCCCCACTAAATGGGGTAGCGCGCATCGATCGGTACCATCCTTGAGCTTCTCCGACTTTCGGAAGGGTTAGGGTTAGGGTTAGGGATGAAAGCACATAGGAGAAAGAGATATTCTTGAATAACTTTTTTTGTGAAGGTCGGAGAGACTTGCAAGTAGGCTCTACCCCCACTAAATGGGGTAGCGCGCATCGATCGGTACCATCCTTGAGCTTCTCCGACTTTCGGAAGGGTTAGGGTTAGGGTTAGGGATGAAAGCACATAGGAGAAAGAGATATTCTTGAATAACTTTTTTTGTGAAGGTCGGAGAGACTTGCAAGTAGGCTCTACCCCCACTAAATGGGGTAGCGCGCATCGATCGGTACCATCCTTGAGCTTCTCCGACTTTCGGAAGGGTTAGGGTTAGGGTTAGGGATGAAAGCACATAGGAGAAAGAGATATTCTTGAATAACTTTTTTTGTGAAGGTCGGAGAGACTTGCAAGTAGGCTCTACCCCCACTAAATGGGGTAGCGCGCATCGATCGGTACCATCCTTGAGCTTCTCCGACTTTCGGAAGGGTTAGGGTTAGGGTTAGGGATGAAAGCACATAGGAGAAAGACATATTCTTGAATAACTTTTTTTATGAAGGTCGGAGAGACTTGCAAGTAGGCTCTACCCCCACTAAATGGGGTAGCGCGCATCGATCGGTACCATCCTTGAGCTTCTCCGACTTTCGGAAGGGTTAGGGTTAGGGTTAGGGATGAAAGCACATAGGAGAAAGAGATATTCTTGAATAACTTTTTTTGTGAAGGTCGGAGAGACTTGCAAGTAGGCTCTACCCCCACTAAATGGGGTAGCGCGCATCGATCGGTACCATCCTTGAGCTTCTCCGACTTTCGGAAGGGTTAGGGTTAGGGTTAGGGATGAAAGCACATAGGAGAAAGAGATATTCTTGAATAACTTTTTTTGTGAAGGTCGGAGAGACTTGCAAGTAGGCTCTACCCCCACTAAATGGGGTAGCGCGCATCGATCGGTACCATCCTTGAGCTTCTCCGACTTTCGGAAGGGTTAGGGTTAGGGTTAGGGATGAAAGCACATAGGAGAAAGAGATATTCTTGAATAACTTTTTTTGTGAAGGTCGGAGAGACTTTGAAAGTGGTTGCATCTGGACTAATTTGGGTCCTGCGGATCGATTGGTACCATCCCCGAGCTTGTACGACCTTCGGAAGAGGTCGACCGACGAAATTCCCCCAAATCTGAGGAGATATTCTTGAATTACTTTTTTTGTGAAGGTCGGAGAGACTTGCAAGTAGGCTCTACCCCCACTAAATGGGGTTGCGCGCATCGATCGGTACCATCCTTGAGCTTCTCCGACTTTCGGAAGGGTTAGGGTTAGGGTTAGGGATGAAAGCACATAGGAGAAAGAGATATTCTTGAATAACTTTTTTTGTGAAGGTCGGAGAGACTTGCAAGTAGGCTCTACCCCCACTAAATGGGGTAGCGCGCATCGATCGGTACCATCCTTGAGCTTCTCCGACTTTCGGAAGGGTTAGGGTTAGGGTTAGGGATGAAAGCACATAGGAGAAAGAGATATTCTTGAATAACTTTTTTTGTGAAGGTCGGAGAGACTTGCAAGTAGGCTCTACCCCCACTAAATGGGGTAGCGCGCATCGATCGGTACCATCGTTGAGCTTCTCCGACTTTCGGAAGGGTTAGGGTTAGGGTTAGGGATGAAAGCACATAGGAGAAAGAGATATTCTTGAATAACTTTTTTTGTGAAGGTCGGAGAGACTTGGAAAGTGGTTGCATCTGGACTAATTTGGATCCTGCGGATCGATTGGTACCATCCCCGAGCTTGTACGACCTTCGGAAGAGGTCGACCGACGAAATTCCCCCAAATCTGAGGAGATATTCTTGAATAACTTTTTTTGTGAAGGTCGGAGAGACTTGCAAGTAGGCTCTACCCCCACTAAATGGGGTAGCGCGCATCGATCGGTACCATCCTTGAGCTTCTCCGACTTTCGGAAGGGTTAGGGTTAGGGTTAGGGATGAAAGCACATAGGAGAAAGAGATATTCTTGAATAACTTTTTTTGTGAAGGTCGGAGAGACTTGCAAGTAGGCTCTACCCCCACTAAATGGGGTAGCGCGCATCGATCGGTACCATCCTTGAGCTTCTCCGACTTTCGGAAGGGTTAGGGTTAGGGTTAGGGATGAAAGCACATAGGAGAAAGAGATATTCTTGAATAACTTTTTTTGTGAAGGTCGGAGAGACTTGCAAGTAGGCTCTACCCCCACTAAATGGGGTAGCGCGCATCGATCGGTACCATCCTTGAGCTTCTCCGACTTTCGGAAGGGTTAGGGTTAGGGTTAGGGATGAAAGCACATAGGAGAAAGAGATATTCTTGAATAACTTTTTTTGTGAAGGTCGGAGAGACTTGCAAGTAGGCTCTACCCCCACTAAATGGGGTAGCGCGCATCGATCGGTACCATCCTTGAGCTTCTCCGACTTTCGGAAGGGTTAGGGTTAGGGTTAGGGATGAAAGCACATAGGAGAAAGAGATATTCTTGAATAACTTTTTTTGTGAAGGTCGGAGAGACTTGGAAAGTGGTTGCATCTGGACTAATTTGGGTCCTGCGGATCGATTGGTACCATCCCCGAGCTTGTACGACCTTCGGAAGAGGTCGACCGACGAAATTCCCCCAAATCTGAGGAGATATTCTTGAATAACTTTTTTTGTGAAGGTCGGAGAGACTTGCAAGTAGGCTCTACCCCCACTAAATGGAGTTGCGCGCATCGATCGGTACCATCCTTGAGCTTCTCCGACTTTCGGAAGGGTTAGGGTTAGGGTTAGGGATGAAAGCACATAGGAGAAAGAGATATTCTTGAATAACTTTTTTTGTGAAGGTCGGAGAGACTTGCAAGTAGGCTCTACCCCCACTAAATGGGGTAACGCGCATCGATCGGTACCATCCTTGAGCTTCTCCGACTTTCGGAAGGGTTAGGGTTAGGGTTAGGGATGAAAGCACATAGGAGAAAGAGATATTCTTGAATAACTTTTTTTGTGAAGGTCGGAGAGACTTGCAAGTAGGCTCTACCCCCACTAAATGGGGTAGCGCGCATCGATCGGTACCATCCTTGAGCTTCTCCGACTTTCGGAAGGGTTAGGGTTAGGGTTAGGGATGAAAGCACATAGGAGAAAGAGATATTCTTGAATAACTTTTTTTGTGAAGGTCGGAGAGACTTGCAAGTAGGCTCTACCCCCACTAAATGGGGTAGCGCGCATCGATCGGTACCATCCTTGAGCTTCTCCGACTTTCGGAAGGGTTAGGGTTAGGGTTAGGGATGAAAGCACATAGGAGAAAGAGATATTCTTGAATAACTTTTTTTGTGAAGGTCGGAGAGACTTGCAAGTAGGCTCTACCCCCACTAAATGGGGTAGCGCGCATCGATCGGTACCATCCTTGAGCTTCTCCGACTTTCGGAAGGGTTAGGGTTAGGGTTAGGGATGAAAGCACATAGGAGAAAGAGATATTCTTGAATAACTTTTTTTATGAAGGTCGGAGAGACTTGCAAGTAGGCTCTACCCCCACTAAATGGGGTAGCGCGCATCGATCGGTACCATCCTTGAGCTTCTCCGACTTTCGGAAGGGTTAGGGTTAGGGTTAGGGATGAAAGCACATAGGAGAAAGAGATATTCTTGAATAACTTTTTTTGTGAAGGTCGGAGAGACTTGCAAGTAGGCTCTACCCCCACTAAATGGGGTAGCGCGCATCGATCGGTACCATCCTTGAGCTTCTCCGACTTTCGGAAGGGTTAGGGTTAGGGTTAGGGATGAAAGCACATAGGAGAAAGAGATATTCTTGAATAACTTTTTTTGTGAAGGTCGGAGAGACTTGCAAGTAGGCTCTACCCCCACTAAATGGGGTAGCGCGCATCGATCGGTACCATCCTTGAGCTTCTCCGACTTTCGGAAGGGTTAGGGTTAGGGTTAGGGATGAAAGCACATAGGAGAAAGAGATATTCTTGAATAACTTTTTTTGTGAAGGTCGGAGAGACTTTGAAAGTGGTTGCATCTGGACTAATTTGGGTCCTGCGGATCGATTGGTACCATCCCCGAGCTTGTACGACCTTCGGAAGAGGTCGACCGACGAAATTCCCCCAAATCTGAGGAGATATTCTTGAATTACTTTTTTTGTGAAGGTCGGAGAGACTTGCAAGTAGGCTCTACCCCCACTAAATGGGGTTGCGCGCATCGATCGGTACCATCCTTGAGCTTCTCCGACTTTCGGAAGGGTTAGGGTTAGGGTTAGGGATGAAAGCACATAGGAGAAAGAGATATTCTTGAATAACTTTTTTTGTGAAGGTCGGAGAGACTTGCAAGTAGGCTCTACCCCCACTAAATGGGGTAGCGCGCATCGATCGGTACCATCCTTGAGCTTCTCCGACTTTCGGAAGGGTTAGGGTTAGGGTTAGGGATGAAAGCACATAGGAGAAAGAGATATTCTTGAATAACTTTTTTTGTGAAGGTCGGAGAGACTTGCAAGTAGGCTCTACCCCCACTAAATGGGGTAGCGCGCATCGATCGGTACCATCCTTGAGCTTCTCCGACTTTCGGAAGGGTTAGGGTTAGGGTTAGGGATGAAAGCACATAGGAGAAAGAGATATTCTTGAATAACTTTTTTTGTGAAGGTCGGAGAGACTTGGAAAGTGGTTGCATCTGGACTAATTTGGATCCTGCGGATCGATTGGTACCATCCCCGAGCTTGTACGACCTTCGGAAGAGGTCGACCGACGAAATTCCCCCAAATCTGAGGAGATATTCTTGAATAACTTTTTTTGTGAAGGTCGGAGAGACTTGCAAGTAGGCTCTACCCCCACTAAATGGGGTAGCGCGCATCGATCGGTACCATCCTTGAGCTTCTCCGACTTTCGGAAGGGTTAGGGTTAGGGTTAGGGATGAAAGCACATAGGAGAAAGAGATATTCTTGAATAACTTTTTTTGTGAAGGTCGGAGAG
>NW_026870479.1:0-87000 GCF_963576545.1 Limanda limanda
ACCCCACTAAATGGGGGTAGCGCGCATCGATCGGTACCATCCTTGAGCTTCTCCGACTTTCGGAAGGGTTAGGGTTAGGGTTAGGGATGAAAGCACATAGGAGAAAGAGATATTCTTGAATAACTTTTTTTGTGAAGGTCGGAGAGACTTGCAAGTAGGCTCTACCCCCACTAAATGGGGTAGCGCGCATCGATCGGTACCATCCTTGAGCTTCTCCGACTTTCGGAAGGGTTAGGGTTAGGGTTAGGGATGAAAGCACATAGGAGAAAGAGATATTCTTGAATAACTTTTTTTGTGAAGGTCGGAGAGACTTGGAAAGTGGTTGCATCTGGACTAATTTGGGTCCTGCGGATCGATTGGTACCATCCCCCGAGCTTGTACGACCTTCGGAAGAGGTCGACCGACGAAATTCCCCCCAAATCTGAGGAGATATTCTTGAATAACTTTTTTTGTGAAGGTCGGAGAGACTTGCAAGTAGGCTCTACCCCCACTAAATGGGGTAGCGCGCATCGATCGGTACCATCCTTGAGCTTCTCCGACTTTCGGAAGGGTTAGGGTTAGGGTTAGGGATGAAAGCACATAGGAGAAAGAGATATTCTTGAATAACTTTTTTTGTGAAGGTCGGAGAGACTTGGAAAGTGGTTGCATCTGGACTAATTTGGGTCCTGCGGATCGATTGGTACCATCCCCGAGCTTGTACGACCTTCGGAAGAGGTCGACCGACGAAATTCCCCCAAATCTGAGGAGATATTCTTGAATAACTTTTTTTGTGAAGGTCGGAGAGACTTGCAAGTAGGCTCTACCCCCACTAAATGGGGTTGCGCGCATCGATCAGTACCATCCTTGAGCTTCTCCGACTTTCGGAAGGGTTAGGGTTAGGGTTAGGGATGAAAGCACATAGGAGAAAGAGATATTCTTGAATAACTTTTTTTTTGAAGGTCGGAGAGACTTGCAAGTAGGCTCTACCCCCACTAAATGGGGTAGCGCGCATCGATCGGTACCATCTTTGAGCTTCTCCGACTTTCGGAAGGGTTAGGGTTAGGGTTAGGGATGAAAGCACATAGGAGAAAGAGATATTCTTGAATAACTTTTTTTGTGAAGGTCGGAGAGACTTGCAAGTAGGCTCTACCCCCACTAAATGGGGTAGCGCGCATCGATCGGTACCATCCTTGAGCTTCTCCGACTTTCGGAAGGGTTAGGGTTAGGGTTAGGGATGAAAGCACATAGGAGAAAGAGATATTCTTGAATAACTTTTTTTGTGAAGGTCGGAGAGACTTGCAAGTAGGCTCTACCCCCACTAAATGGGGTAGCGCGCATCGATCGGTACCATCCTTGAGCTTCTCCGACTTTCGGAAGGGTTAGGGTTAGGGTTAGGGATGAAAGCACATAGGAGAAAGAGATATTCTTGAATAACTTTTTTTGTGAAGGTCGGAGAGACTTGGAAAGTGGTTGCATCTGGACTAATTTGGGTCCTGCGGATCGATTGGTACCATCCCCGAGCTTGTACGACCTTCGGAAGAGGTCGACCGACGAAATTCCCCCAAATCTGAGGAGATATTCTTGAATAACTTTTTTTGTGAAGGTCGGAGAGACTTGCAAGTAGGCTCTACCCCCACTAAATGGGGTAGCGCGCATCGATCGGTACCATCCTTGAGCTTCTCCGACTTTCGGAAGGGTTAGGGTTAGGGATGAAAGCACATAGGAGAAAGAGATATTCTTGAATAACTTTTTTTGTGAAGGTCGGAGAGACTTGGAAAGTGGTTGCATCTGGACTAATTCGGGTCCTGCGGATCGATTGGTACCATCCCCGAGCTTGTACGACCTTCGGAAGAGGTCGACCGACGAAATTCCCCCAAATCTGAGGAGATATTCTTGAATAACTTTTTTTGTGAAGGTCGGAGAGACTTGCAAGTAGGCTCTACCCCCACTAAATGGGGTTGCGCGCATCGATCAGTACCATCTTTGAGCTTCTCCGACTTTCGGAAGGGTTAGGGTTAGGGTTAGGGATGAAAGCACATAGGAGAAAGAGATATTCTTGAATAACTTTTTTTGTGAAGGTCGGAGAGACTTGCAAGTAGGCTCTACCCCCACTAAATGGGGTAGCGCGCATCGATCGGTACCATCCTTGAGCTTCTCCGACTTTCGGAAGGGTTAGGGTTAGGGTTAGGGATGAAAGCACATAGGAGAAAGAGATATTCTTGAATAACTTTTTTTTGAAGGTCGGAGAGACTTGGAAAGTGGTTGCATCTGGACTAATTTGGGTCCTGCGGATCGATTGGTACCATCCCCGAGCTTGTACGACCTTCGGAAGAGGTCGACCGACGAAATTCCCCCAAATCTGAGGAGATATTCTTGAATAACTTTTTTTTGTGAAGGTCGGAGAGACTTGCAAGTAGGCTCTACCCCCACTAAATGGGGTTGCGCGCATCGATCGGTACCATCCTTGAGCTTCTCCGACTTTCGGAAGGGTTAGGGTTAGGGTTAGGGATGAAAGCACATAGGAGAAAGAGATATTCTTGAATAACTTTTTTTGTGAAGGTCGGAGAGACTTGCAAGTAGGCTCTACCCCCACTAAATGGGGTAGCGCGCATCGATCGGTACCATCCTTGAGCTTCTCCGACTTTCGGAAGGGTTAGGGTTAGGGTTAGGGATGAAAGCACATAGGAGAAAGAGATATTCTTGAATAACTTTTTTTGTGAAGGTCGGAGAGACTTGGAAAGTGGTTGCATCTGGACTAATTTGGGTCCTGCGGATCGATTGGTACCATCCCCGAGCTTGTACGACCTTCGGAAGAGGTCGACCGACGAAATTCCCCCAAATCTGAGGAGATATTCTTGAATAACTTTTTTTGTGAAGGTCGGAGAGACTTGCAAGTAGGCTCTACCCCCACTAAATGGGGTAGCGCGCATCGATCGGTACCATCCTTGAGCTTCTCCGACTTTCGGAAGGGTTAGGGTAGGGTTAGGGATGAAAGCACATAGGAGAAAGAGATATTCTTGAATAAATTTTTTTGTGAAGGTCGGAGAGACTTGCAAGTAGGCTCTACCCCCACTAAATGGGGTAGCGCGCATCGATCAGTACCATCCTTGAGCTTCTCCGACTTTCGGAAGGGTTAGGGTTAGGGTTAGGGGATGAAAGCACATAGGAGAAAGAGATATTCTTGAATAACTTTTTTTGTGAAGGTCGGAGAGACTTGGAAAGTGGTTGCATCTGGACTAATTTGGGTCCTGCGGATCGATTGATACCATCCCCGAGCTTGTACGACCTTCGGAAGAGGTCGACCGACGAAATTCCCCCAAATCTGAGGAGATATTCTTGAATAACTTTTTTTGTGAAGGTCGGAGAGACTTGCAAGTAGGCTCTACCCCCACTAAATGGGGTGCGCGCATCGATCGGTACCATTCTTGAGCTTCTCCCCGACTTTCGGAAGGGTTAGGGTTAGGGTTAGGGATGAAAGCACATAGGAGAAAGAGATATTCTTGAATAACTTTTTTTGTGAAGGTCGGAGAGACTTGCAAGTAGGCTCTACCCCCACTAAATGGGGTAGCGCGCATCGATCGGTACCATCTTTGAGCTTCTCCGACTTTCGGAAGGGTTAGGGTTAGGGTTAGGGATGAAAGCACATAGGAGAAAGAGATATTCTTGAATAACTTTTTTTGTGAAGGTCGGAGAGACTTGGAAAGTGGTTGCATCTGGACTAATTTGGGTCCTGCGGATCGATTGGTACCATCCCCGAGCTTGTACAACCTTCGAAAGAGGTCGACCGACGAAATTCCCCCAAATCTGAGAGATATTCTTGAATAACTTTTTTTGTGAAGGTCGGAGAGACTTGCAAGTAGGCTCTACCCCCACTAAATGGGGTTGCGCGCATCGATCAGTACCATCCTTGAGCTTCTCCGACTTTCGGAAGGGTTAGGGTTAGGGTTAGGGATGAAAGCACATAGGAGAAAGAGATATTCTTGAATAACTTTTTTTGTGAAGGTCGGAGAGACTTGGAAAGTGGTTGCATCTGGACTAATTTGGGTCCTGCGGATCGATTGGTACCATCCCCGAGCTTGTACGACCTTCGGAAGAGGTCGACCGACGAAATTCCCCCAAATCTGAGGAGATATTCTTGAATAACTTTTTTTGTGAAGGTCGGAGAGACTTGCAAGTAGGCTCTACCCCCACTAAATGGGGTTGCGCGCATCGATCAGTACCATCCTTGAGCTTCTCCGACTTTCGGAAGGGTTAGGGTTAGGGTTAGGGATGAAAGCACATAGGAGAAAGAGATATTCTTGAATAACTTTTTTTGTGAAGGTCGGAGAGACTTGCAAGTAGGCTCTACCCCCACTAAATGGGGTAGCGCGCATCGATCAGTACCATCCTTGAGCTTCTCCGACTTTCGGAAGGGTTAGGGTTAGGGTTAGGGATGAAAGCACATAGGAGAAAGAGATATTCTTGAATAACTTTTTTTGTGAAGGTCGGAGAGACTTGGAAAGTGGTTGCATCTGGACTAATTTGGGTCCTGCGGATCGATTGGTACCATCCCCGAGCTTGTACGACCTTCGGAAGAGGTCGACCGACGAAATTCCCCCAAATCTGAGGAGATATTCTTGAATAACTTTTTTTGTGAAGGTCGGAGAGACTTGCAAGTAGGCTCTACCCCCACTAAATGGGGTTGCGCGCATCGATCAGTACCATCCTTGAGCTTCTCCGACTTTCGGAAGGGTTAGGGTTAGGGATGAAAGCACATAGGAGAAAGAGATATTCTTGAATAACTTTTTTTGTGAAGGTCGGAGAGACTTGGAAAGTGGTTGCATCTGGACTAATTTGGGTCCTGCGGATCGATTGGTACCATCCCCGAGCTTGTACGACCTTCGGAAGAGGTCGACCGACGAAATTCCCCCAAATCTGAGGAGATATTCTTGAATAACTTTTTTTGTGAAGGTCGGAGAGACTTGCAAGTAGGCTCTACCCCCACTAAATGGGGTTGCGCGCATCGATCGGTACCATCCTTGAGCTTCTCCGACTTTCGGAAGGGTTAGGGTTAGGGTTAGGGATGAAAGCACATAGGAGAAAGAGATATTCTTGAATAACTTTTTTTGTGAAGGTCGGAGAGACTTGCAAGTAGGCTCTACCCCCACTAAATGGGGTAGCGCGCATCGATCGGTACCATCCTTGAGCTTCTCCGACTTTCGGAAGGGTTAGGGTTAGGGTTAGGGATGAAAGCACATAGGAGAAAGAGATATTCTTGAATAACTTTTTTTGTGAAGGTCGGAGAGACTTGGAAAGTGGTTGCATCTGGACTAATTTGGGTCCTGCGGATCGATTGGTACCATCCCCGAGCTTGTACGACCTTCGGAAGAGGTCGACCGACGAAATTCCCCCAAATCTGAGGAGATATTCTTGAATAACTTTTTTTGTGAAGGTCGGAGAGACTTGCAAGTAGGCTCTACCCCCACTAAATGGGGTAGCGCGCATCGATCGGTACCATCCTTGAGCTTCTCCGACTTTCGGAAGGGTTAGGGTTAGGGTTAGGGATGAAAGCACATAGGAGAAAGAGATATTCTTGAATAAATTTTTTTGTGAAGGTCGGAGAGACTTGCAAGTAGGCTCTACCCCCACTAAATGGGGTAGCGCGCATCGATCGGTACCATCCTTGAGCTTCTCCGACTTTCGGAAGGGTTAGGGTTAGGGTTAGGGATGAAAGCACATAGGAGAAAGAGATATTCTTGAATAACTTTTTTTGTGAAGGTCGGAGAGACTTGGAAAGTGGTTGCATCTGGACTAATTTGGGTCCTGCGGATCGATTGGTACCATCCCCGAGCTTGTACGACCTTCGGAAGAGGTCGACCGACGAAATTCCCCCAAATCTGAGGAGATATTCTTGAATAACTTTTTTTGTGAAGGTCGGAGAGACTTGCAAGTAGGCTCTACCCCCACTAAATGGGGTTGCGCGCATCGATCGGTACCATTCTTGAGCTTCTCCGACTTTCGGAAGGGTTAGGGTTAGGGTTAGGGATGAAAGCACATAGGAGAAAGAGATATTCTTGAATAACTTTTTTTGTGAAGGTCGGAGAGACTTGCAAGTAGGCTCTACCCCCACTAAATGGGGTAGCGCGCATCGATCGGTACCATCCTTGAGCTTCTCCGACTTTCGGAAGGGTTAGGGTTAGGGTTAGGGATGAAAGCACATAGGAGAAAGAGATATTCTTGAATAACTTTTTTTGTGAAGGTCGGAGAGACTTGGAAAGTGGTTGCATCTGGACTAATTTGGGTCCTGCGGATCGATTGGTACCATCCCCGAGCTTGTACGACCTTCGAAAGAGGTCGACCGACGAAATTCCCCCAAATCTGAGGAGATATTCTTGAATAACTTTTTTTGTGAAGGTCGGAGAGACTTGCAAGTAGGCTCTACCCCCACTAAATGGGGTTGCGCGCATCGATCAGTACCATCCTTGAGCTTCTCCGACTTTCGGAAGGGTTAGGGTTAGGGTTAGGGATGAAAGCACATAGGAGAAAGAGATATTCTTGAATAACTTTTTTTGTGAAGGTCGGAGAGACTTGGAAAGTGGTTGCATCTGGACTAATTTGGGTCCTGCGGATCGATTGGTACCATCCCCGAGCTTGTACGACCTTCGGAAGAGGTCGACCGACGAAATTCCCCCAAATCTGAGGAGATATTCTTGAATAACTTTTTTTGTGAAGGTCGGAGAGACTTGCAAGTAGGCTCTACCCCCACTAAATGGGGTTGCGCGCATCGATCAGTACCATCCTTGAGCTTCTCCGACTTTCGGAAGGGTTAGGGTTAGGGTTAGGGATGAAAGCACATAGGAGAAAGAGATATTCTTGAATAACTTTTTTTGTGAAGGTCGGAGAGACTTGCAAGTAGGCTCTACCCCCACTAAATGGGGTAGCGCGCATCGATCGGTACCATCCTTGAGCTTCTCCGACTTTCGGAAGGGTTAGGGTTAGGGTTAGGGATGAAAGCACATAGGAGAAAGAGATATTCTTGAATAACTTTTTTTGTGAAGGTCGGAGAGACTTGGAAAGTGGTTGCATCTGGACTAATTTGGGTCCTGCGGATCGATTGGTACCATCCCCGAGCTTGTACGACCTTCGGAAGAGGTCGACCGACGAAATTCCCCCAAATCTGAGGAGATATTCTTGAATAACTTTTTTTGTGAAGGTTGGAGAGACTTGCAAGTAGGCTCTACCCCCACTAAATGGGGTAGCGCGCATCGATCGGTACCATCCTTGAGCTTCTCCGACTTTCGGAAGGGTTAGGGTTAGGGTTAGGGATGAAAGCACATAGGAGAAAGAGATATTCTTGAATAACTTTTTTTGTGAAGGTCGGAGAGACTTGGAAAGTGGTTGCATCTGGACTAATTTGGGTCCTGCGGATCGATTGGTACCATCCCCGAGCTTGTACGACCTTCGGAAGAGGTCGACCGACGAAATTCCCCCAAATCTGAGGAGATATTCTTGAATAACTTTTTTTGTGAAGGTCGGAGAGACTTGCAAGTAGGCTCTACCCCCACTAAATGGGGTTGCGCGCATCGATCAGTACCATCCTTGAGCTTCTCCGACTTTCGGAAGGGTTAGGGTTAGGGTTAGGGATGAAAGCACATAGGAGAAAGAGATATTCTTGAATAACTTTTTTTGTGAAGGTCGGAGAGACTTGGAAAGTGGTTGCATCTGGACTAATTTGGGTCCTGCGGATCGATTGGTACCATCCCCGAGCTTGTACGACCTTCGGAAGAGGTCGACCGACGAAATTCCCCCAAATCTGAGGAGATATTCTTGAATAACTTTTTTTGTGAAGGTCGGAGAGACTTGCAAGTAGGCTCTACCCCCACTAAATGGGGTTGCGCGCATCGATCAGTACCATCCTTGAGCTTCTCCGACTTTCGGAAGGGTTAGGGTTAGGGTTAGGGATGAAAGCACATAGGAGAAAGAGATATTCTTGAATAACTTTTTTTGTGAAGGTCGGAGAGACTTGCAAGTAGGCTCTACCCCCACTAAATGGGGTAGCGCGCATCGATCGGTACCATCCTTGAGCTTCTCCGACTTTCGGAAGGGTTAGGGTTAGGGTTAGGGATGAAAGCACATAGGAGAAAGAGATATTCTTGAATAACTTTTTTTGTGAAGGTCGGAGAGACTTGCAAGTAGGCTCTACCCCCACTAAATGGGGTAGCGCGCATCGATCGGTACCATCCTTGAGCTTCTCCGACTTTCGGAAGGGTTAGGGTTAGGGATGAAAGCACATAGGAGAAAGAGATATTCTTGAATAACTTTTTTTGTGAAGGTCGGAGAGACTTGCAAGTAGGCTCTACCCCCACTAAATGGGGTAGCGCGCATCGATCGGTACCATCTTTGAGCTTCTCCGACTTTCGGAAGGGTTAGGGTTAGGGTTAGGGATGAAAGCACATAGGAGAAAGAGATATTCTTGAATAACTTTTTTTGTGAAGGTCGGAGAGACTTGGAAAGTGGTTGCATCTGGACTAATTTGGGTCCTGCGGATCGATTGGTACCATCCCCGAGCTTGTACGACCTTCGGAAGAGGTCGACCGACGAAATTCCCCCAAATCTGAGGAGATATTCTTGAATAACTTTTTTTGTGAAGGTCGGAGAGACTTGCAAGTAGGCTCTACCCCCACTAAATGGGGTAGCGCGCATCGATCGGTACCATCCTTGAGCTTCTCCGACTTTCGGAAGGGTTAGGGTTAGGGTTAGGGATGAAAGCACATAGGAGAAAGAGATATTCTTGAATAACTTTTTTTGTGAAGGTCGGAGAGACTTGGAAAGTGGTTGCATCTGGACTAATTTGGGTCCTGCGGATCGATTGGTACCATCCCCGAGCTTGTACGACCTTCGGAAGAGGTCGACCGACGAAATTCCCCCAAATCTGAGGAGATATTCTTGAATAACTTTTTTTGTGAAGGTCGGAGAGACTTGCAAGTAGGCTCTACCCCCACTAAATGGGGTTGCGCGCATCGATCAGTACCATCCTTGAGCTTCTCCGACTTTCGGAAGGGTTAGGGTTAGGGTTAGGGATGAAAGCACATAGGAGAAAGAGATATTCTTGAATAACTTTTTTTTTGAAGGTCGGAGAGACTTGCAAGTAGGCTCTACCCCCACTAAATGGGGTAGCGCGCATCGATCGGTACCATCTTTGAGCTTCTCCGACTTTCGGAAGGGTTAGGGTTAGGGTTAGGGATGAAAGCACATAGGAGAAAGAGATATTCTTGAATAACTTTTTTTGTGAAGGTCGGAGAGACTTGCAAGTAGGCTCTACCCCCACTAAATGGGGTAGCGCGCATCGATCGGTACCATCCTTGAGCTTCTCCGACTTTCGGAAGGGTTAGGGTTAGGGTTAGGGATGAAAGCACATAGGAGAAAGAGATATTCTTGAATAACTTTTTTTGTGAAGGTCGGAGAGACTTGCAAGTAGGCTCTACCCCCACTAAATGGGGTAGCGCGCATCGATCGGTACCATCCTTGAGCTTCTCCGACTTTCGGAAGGGTTAGGGTTAGGGTTAGGGATGAAAGCACATAGGAGAAAGAGATATTCTTGAATAACTTTTTTTGTGAAGGTCGGAGAGACTTGGAAAGTGGTTGCATCTGGACTAATTTGGGTCCTGCGGATCGATTGGTACCATCCCCGAGCTTGTACGACCTTCGGAAGAGGTCGACCGACGAAATTCCCCCAAATCTGAGGAGATATTCTTGAATAACTTTTTTTGTGAAGGTCGGAGAGACTTGCAAGTAGGCTCTACCCCCACTAAATGGGGTAGCGCGCATCGATCGGTACCATCCTTGAGCTTCTCCGACTTTCGGAAGGGTTAGGGTTAGGGATGAAAGCACATAGGAGAAAGAGATATTCTTGAATAACTTTTTTTGTGAAGGTCGGAGAGACTTGGAAAGTGGTTGCATCTGGACTAATTCGGGTCCTGCGGATCGATTGGTACCATCCCCGAGCTTGTACGACCTTCGGAAGAGGTCGACCGACGAAATTCCCCCAAATCTGAGGAGATATTCTTGAATAACTTTTTTTGTGAAGGTCGGAGAGACTTGCAAGTAGGCTCTACCCCCACTAAATGGGGTTGCGCGCATCGATCAGTACCATCTTTGAGCTTCTCCGACTTTCGGAAGGGTTAGGGTTAGGGTTAGGGATGAAAGCACATAGGAGAAAGAGATATTCTTGAATAACTTTTTTTGTGAAGGTCGGAGAGACTTGCAAGTAGGCTCTACCCCCACTAAATGGGGTAGCGCGCATCGATCGGTACCATCCTTGAGCTTCTCCGACTTTCGGAAGGGTTAGGGTTAGGGTTAGGGATGAAAGCACATAGGAGAAAGAGATATTCTTGAATAACTTTTTTTTGAAGGTCGGAGAGACTTGGAAAGTGGTTGCATCTGGACTAATTTGGGTCCTGCGGATCGATTGGTACCATCCCCGAGCTTGTACGACCTTCGGAAGAGGTCGACCGACGAAATTCCCCCAAATCTGAGGAGATATTCTTGAATAACTTTTTTTGTGAAGGTCGGAGAGACTTGCAAGTAGGCTCTACCCCCACTAAATGGGGTTGCGCGCATCGATCGGTACCATCCTTGAGCTTCTCCGACTTTCGGAAGGGTTAGGGTTAGGGTTAGGGATGAAAGCACATAGGAGAAAGAGATATTCTTGAATAACTTTTTTTGTGAAGGTCGGAGAGACTTGCAAGTAGGCTCTACCCCCACTAAATGGGGTAGCGCGCATCGATCGGTACCATCCTTGAGCTTCTCCGACTTTCGGAAGGGTTAGGGTTAGGGTTAGGGATGAAAGCACATAGGAGAAAGAGATATTCTTGAATAACTTTTTTTGTGAAGGTCGGAGAGACTTGGAAAGTGGTTGCATCTGGACTAATTTGGGTCCTGCGGATCGATTGGTACCATCCCCGAGCTTGTACGACCTTCGGAAGAGGTCGACCGACGAAATTCCCCCAAATCTGAGGAGATATTCTTGAATAACTTTTTTTGTGAAGGTCGGAGAGACTTGCAAGTAGGCTCTACCCCCACTAAATGGGGTAGCGCGCATCGATCGGTACCATCCTTGAGCTTCTCCGACTTTCGGAAGGGTTAGGGTTAGGGTTAGGGATGAAAGCACATAGGAGAAAGAGATATTCTTGAATAAATTTTTTTGTGAAGGTCGGAGAGACTTGCAAGTAGGCTCTACCCCCACTAAATGGGGTAGCGCGCATCGATCAGTACCATCCTTGAGCTTCTCCGACTTTCGGAAGGGTTAGGGTTAGGGTTAGGGATGAAAGCACATAGGAGAAAGAGATATTCTTGAATAACTTTTTTTGTGAAGGTCGGAGAGACTTGGAAAGTGGTTGCATCTGGACTAATTTGGGTCCTGCGGATCGATTGATACCATCCCCGAGCTTGTACGACCTTCGGAAGAGGTCGACCGACGAAATTCCCCCAAATCTGAGGAGATATTCTTGAATAACTTTTTTTGTGAAGGTCGGAGAGACTTGCAAGTAGGCTCTACCCCCACTAAATGGGGTTGCGCGCATCGATCGGTACCATTCTTGAGCTTCTCCGACTTTCGGAAGGGTTAGGGTTAGGGTTAGGGATGAAAGCACATAGGAGAAAGAGATATTCTTGAATAACTTTTTTTGTGAAGGTCGGAGAGACTTGCAAGTAGGCTCTACCCCCACTAAATGGGGTAGCGCGCATCGATCGGTACCATCTTTGAGCTTCTCCGACTTTCGGAAGGGTTAGGGTTAGGGTTAGGGATGAAAGCACATAGGAGAAAGAGATATTCTTGAATAACTTTTTTTGTGAAGGTCGGAGAGACTTGGAAAGTGGTTGCATCTGGACTAATTTGGGTCCTGCGGATCGATTGGTACCATCCCCGAGCTTGTACAACCTTCGAAAGAGGTCGACCGACGAAATTCCCCCAAATCTGAGGAGATATTCTTGAATAACTTTTTTTGTGAAGGTCGGAGAGACTTGCAAGTAGGCTCTACCCCCACTAAATGGGGTTGCGCGCATCGATCAGTACCATCCTTGAGCTTCTCCGACTTTCGGAAGGGTTAGGGTTAGGGTTAGGGATGAAAGCACATAGGAGAAAGAGATATTCTTGAATAACTTTTTTTGTGAAGGTCGGAGAGACTTGGAAAGTGGTTGCATCTGGACTAATTTGGGTCCTGCGGATCGATTGGTACCATCCCCGAGCTTGTACGACCTTCGGAAGAGGTCGACCGACGAAATTCCCCCAAATCTGAGGAGATATTCTTGAATAACTTTTTTTGTGAAGGTCGGAGAGACTTGCAAGTAGGCTCTACCCCCACTAAATGGGGTTGCGCGCATCGATCAGTACCATCCTTGAGCTTCTCCGACTTTCGGAAGGGTTAGGGTTAGGGTTAGGGATGAAAGCACATAGGAGAAAGAGATATTCTTGAATAACTTTTTTTGTGAAGGTCGGAGAGACTTGCAAGTAGGCTCTACCCCCACTAAATGGGGTAGCGCGCATCGATCAGTACCATCCTTGAGCTTCTCCGACTTTCGGAAGGGTTAGGGTTAGGGTTAGGGATGAAAGCACATAGGAGAAAGAGATATTCTTGAATAACTTTTTTTGTGAAGGTCGGAGAGACTTGGAAAGTGGTTGCATCTGGACTAATTTGGGTCCTGCGGATCGATTGGTACCATCCCCGAGCTTGTACGACCTTCGGAAGAGGTCGACCGACGAAATTCCCCCAAATCTGAGGAGATATTCTTGAATAACTTTTTTTGTGAAGGTCGGAGAGACTTGCAAGTAGGCTCTACCCCCACTAAATGGGGTTGCGCGCATCGATCAGTACCATCCTTGAGCTTCTCCGACTTTCGGAAGGGTTAGGGTTAGGGTTAGGGATGAAAGCACATAGGAGAAAGAGATATTCTTGAATAACTTTTTTTGTGAAGGTCGGAGAGACTTGGAAAGTGGTTGCATCTGGACTAATTTGGGTCCTGCGGATCGATTGGTACCATCCCCGAGCTTGTACGACCTTCGGAAGAGGTCGACCGACGAAATTCCCCCAAATCTGAGGAGATATTCTTGAATAACTTTTTTTGTGAAGGTCGGAGAGACTTGCAAGTAGGCTCTACCCCCACTAAATGGGGTTGCGCGCATCGATCGGTACCATCCTTGAGCTTCTCCGACTTTCGGAAGGGTTAGGGTTAGGGTTAGGGATGAAAGCACATAGGAGAAAGAGATATTCTTGAATAACTTTTTTTGTGAAGGTCGGAGAGACTTGCAAGTAGGCTCTACCCCCACTAAATGGGGTAGCGCGCATCGATCGGTACCATCCTTGAGCTTCTCCGACTTTCGGAAGGGTTAGGGTTAGGGTTAGGGATGAAAGCACATAGGAGAAAGAGATATTCTTGAATAACTTTTTTTGTGAAGGTCGGAGAGACTTGGAAAGTGGTTGCATCTGGACTAATTTGGGTCCTGCGGATCGATTGGTACCATCCCCGAGCTTGTACGACCTTCGGAAGAGGTCGACCGACGAAATTCCCCCAAATCTGAGGAGATATTCTTGAATAACTTTTTTTGTGAAGGTCGGAGAGACTTGCAAGTAGGCTCTACCCCCACTAAATGGGGTAGCGCGCATCGATCGGTACCATCCTTGAGCTTCTCCGACTTTCGGAAGGGTTAGGGTTAGGGTTAGGGATGAAAGCACATAGGAGAAAGAGATATTCTTGAATAAATTTTTTTGTGAAGGTCGGAGAGACTTGCAAGTAGGCTCTACCCCCACTAAATGGGGTAGCGCGCATCGATCGGTACCATCCTTGAGCTTCTCCGACTTTCGGAAGGGTTAGGGTTAGGGTTAGGGATGAAAGCACATAGGAGAAAGAGATATTCTTGAATAACTTTTTTTGTGAAGGTCGGAGAGACTTGGAAAGTGGTTGCATCTGGACTAATTTGGGTCCTGCGGATCGATTGGTACCATCCCCGAGCTTGTACGACCTTCGGAAGAGGTCGACCGACGAAATTCCCCCAAATCTGAGGAGATATTCTTGAATAACTTTTTTTGGGAAGGTCGGAGAGACTTGCAAGTAGGCTCTACCCCCACTAAATGGGGTTGCGCGCATCGATCGGTACCATTCTTGAGCTTCTCCGACTTTCGGAAGGGTTAGGGTTAGGGTTAGGGATGAAAGCACATAGGAGAAAGAGATATTCTTGAATAACTTTTTTTGTGAAGGTCGGAGAGACTTGCAAGTAGGCTCTACCCCCACTAAATGGGGTAGCGCGCATCGATCGGTACCATCCTTGAGCTTCTCCGACTTTCGGAAGGGTTAGGGTTAGGGTTAGGGATGAAAGCACATAGGAGAAAGAGATATTCTTGAATAACTTTTTTTGTGAAGGTCGGAGAGACTTGGAAAGTGGTTGCATCTGGACTAATTTGGGTCCTGCGGATCGATTGGTACCATCCCCGAGCTTGTACGACCTTCGAAAGAGGTCGACCGACGAAATTCCCCCAAATCTGAGGAGATATTCTTGAATAACTTTTTTTGTGAAGGTCGGAGAGACTTGCAAGTAGGCTCTACCCCCACTAAATGGGGTTGCGCGCATCGATCAGTACCATCCTTGAGCTTCTCCGACTTTCGGAAGGGTTAGGGTTAGGGTTAGGGATGAAAGCACATAGGAGAAAGAGATATTCTTGAATAACTTTTTTTGTGAAGGTCGGAGAGACTTGGAAAGTGGTTGCATCTGGACTAATTTGGGTCCTGCGGATCGATTGGTACCATCCCCGAGCTTGTACGACCTTCGGAAGAGGTCGACCGACGAAATTCCCCCAAATCTGAGGAGATATTCTTGAATAACTTTTTTTGTGAAGGTCGGAGAGACTTGCAAGTAGGCTCTACCCCCACTAAATGGGGTTGCGCGCATCGATCAGTACCATCCTTGAGCTTCTCCGACTTTCGGAAGGGTTAGGGTTAGGGTTAGGGATGAAAGCACATAGGAGAAAGAGATATTCTTGAATAACTTTTTTTGTGAAGGTCGGAGAGACTTGCAAGTAGGCTCTACCCCCACTAAATGGGGTAGCGCGCATCGATCGGTACCATCCTTGAGCTTCTCCGACTTTCGGAAGGGTTAGGGTTAGGGTTAGGGATGAAAGCACATAGGAGAAAGAGATATTCTTGAATAACTTTTTTTGTGAAGGTCGGAGAGACTTGGAAAGTGGTTGCATCTGGACTAATTTGGGTCCTGCGGATCGATTGGTACCATCCCCGAGCTTGTACGACCTTCGGAAGAGGTCGACCGACGAAATTCCCCCAAATCTGAGGAGATATTCTTGAATAACTTTTTTTGTGAAGGTCGGAGAGACTTGCAAGTAGGCTCTACCCCCACTAAATGGGGTTGCGCGCATCGATCAGTACCATCCTTGAGCTTCTCCGACTTTCGGAAGGGTTAGGGTTAGGGTTAGGGATGAAAGCACATAGGAGAAAGAGATATTCTTGAATAACTTTTTTTGTGAAGGTCGGAGAGACTTGGAAAGTGGTTGCATCTGGACTAATTTGGGTCCTGCGGATCGATTGGTACCATCCCCGAGCTTGTACGACCTTCGGAAGAGGTCGACCGACGAAATTCCCCCAAATCTGAGGAGATATTCTTGAATAACTTTTTTTGTGAAGGTCGGAGAGACTTGCAAGTAGGCTCTACCCCCACTAAATGGGGTTGCGCGCATCGATCAGTACCATCCTTGAGCTTCTCCGACTTTCGGAAGGGTTAGGGTTAGGGTTAGGGATGAAAGCACATAGGAGAAAGAGATATTCTTGAATAACTTTTTTTGTGAAGGTCGGAGAGACTTGCAAGTAGGCTCTACCCCCACTAAATGGGGTAGCGCGCATCGATCGGTACCATCCTTGAGCTTCTCCGACTTTCGGAAGGGTTAGGGTTAGGGTTAGGGATGAAAGCACATAGGAGAAAGAGATATTCTTGAATAACTTTTTTTGTGAAGGTCGGAGAGACTTGGAAAGTGGTTGCATCTGGACTAATTTGGGTCCTGCGGATCGATTGGTACCATCCCCGAGCTTGTACGACCTTCGGAAGAGGTCGACCGACGAAATTCCCCCAAATCTGAGGAGATATTCTTGAATAACTTTTTTTGTGAAGGTCGGAGAGACTTGCAAGTAGGCTCTACCCCCACTAAATGGGGTTGCGCGCATCGATCGGTACCATCCTTGAGCTTCTCCGACTTTCGGAAGGGTTAGGGTTAGGGTTAGGGATGAAAGCACATAGGAGAAAGAGATATTCTTGAATAACTTTTTTTGTGAAGGTCGGAGAGACTTGCAAGTAGGCTCTACCCCCACTAAATGGGGTAGCGCGCATCGATCGGTACCATCCTTGAGCTTCTCCGACTTTCGGAAGGGTTAGGGTTAGGGTTAGGGATGAAAGCACATAGGAGAAAGAGATATTCTTGAATAACTTTTTTTGTGAAGGTCGGAGAGACTTGGAAAGTGGTTGCATCTGGACTAATTTGGGTCCTGCAGATCGATTGGTACCATCCCCGAGCTTGTACGACCTTCGGAAGAGGTCGACCGACGAAATTCCCCCAAATCTGAGGAGATATTCTTGAATAACTTTTTTTGTGAAGGTCGGAGAGACTTGCAAGTAGGCTCTACCCCCACTAAATGGGGTTGCGCGCATCGATCAGTACCATCCTTGAGCTTCTCCGACTTTCGGAAGGGTTAGGGTTAGGGTTAGGGATGAAAGCACATAGGAGAAAGAGATATTCTTGAATAACTTTTTTTGTGAAGGTCGGAGAGACTTGGAAAGTGGTTGCATCTGGACTAATTTGGGTCCTGCGGATCGATTGGTACCATCCCCGAGCTTGTACGACCTTCGGAAGAGGTCGACCGACGAAATTCCCCCAAATCTGAGGAGATATTCTTGAATAACTTTTTTTGTGAAGGTCGGAGAGACTTGCAAGTAGGCTCTACCCCCACTAAATGGGGTTGCGCGCATCGATCGGTACCATCCTTGAGCTTCTCCGACTTTCGGAAGGGTTAGGGTTAGGGTTAGGGATGAAAGCACATAGGAGAAAGAGATATTCTTGAATAACTTTTTTTGTGAAGGTCGGAGAGACTTGCAAGTAGGCTCTACCCCCACTAAATGGGGTAGCGCGCATCGATCGGTACCATCCTTGAGCTTCTCCGACTTTCGGAAGGGTTAGGGTTAGGGTTAGGGATGAAAGCACATAGGAGAAAGAGATATTCTTGAATAACTTTTTTTGTGAAGGTCGGAGAGACTTGGAAAGTGGTTGCATCTGGACTAATTTGGGTCCTGCAGATCGATTGGTACCATCCCCGAGCTTGTACGACCTTCGGAAGAGGTCGACCGACGAAATTCCCCCAAATCTGAGGAGATATTCTTGAATAACTTTTTTTGTGAAGGTCGGAGAGACTTGCAAGTAGGCTCTACCCCCACTAAATGGGGTTGCGCGCATCGATCAGTACCATCCTTGAGCTTCTCCGACTTTCGCAAGGGTTAGGGTTAGGGTTAGGGATGAAAGCACATAGGAGAAAGAGATATTCTTGAATAACTTTTTTTGTGAAGGTCGGAGAGACTTGGAAAGTGGTTGCATCTGGACTAATTTGGGTCCTGCGGATCGATTGGTACCATCCCCGAGCTTGTACGACCTTCGGAAGAGGTCGACCGACGAAATTCCCCCAAATCTGAGGAGATATTCTTGAATAACTTTTTTTGTGAAGGTCGGAGAGACTTGCAAGTAGGCTCTACCCCCACTAAATGGGGTTGCGCGCATCGATCAGTACCATCCTTGAGCTTCTCCGACTTTCGGAAGGGTTAGGGTTAGGGTTAGGGATGAAAGCACATAGGAGAAAGAGATATTCTTAAATAACTTTTTTTGTGAAGGTCGGAGAGACTTGCAAGTAGGCTCTACCCCCACTAAATGGGGTAGCGCGCATCGATCGGTACCATCCTTGAGCTTCTCCGACTTTCGGAAGGGTTAGGGTTAGGGTTAGGGATGAAAGCACATAGGAGAAAGAGATATTCTTGAATAACTTTTTTTGTGAAGGTCGGAGAGACTTGGAAAGTGGTTGCATCTGGACTAATTTGGGTCCTGCGGATCGATTGGTACCATCCCCGAGCTTGTACGACCTTCGGAAGAGGTCGACCGACGAAATTCCCCCAAATCTGAGGAGATATTCTTGAATAACTTTTTTTGTGAAGGTCGGAGAGACTTGCAAGTAGGCTCTACCCCCACTAAATGGGGTTGCGCGCATCGATCAGTACCATCCTTGAGCTTCTCCGACTTTCGGAAGGGTTAGGGTTAGGGTTAGGGATGAAAGCACATAGGAGAAAGAGATATTCTTGAATAACTTTTTTTGTGAAGGTCGGAGAGACTTGGAAAGTGGTTGCATCTGGACTAATTTGGGTCCTGCGGATCGATTGGTACCATCCCCGAGCTTGTACGACCTTCGGAAGAGGTCGACCGACGAAATTCCCCCAAATCTGAGGAGATATTCTTGAATAACTTTTTTTGTGAAGGTCGGAGAGACTTGCAAGTAGGCTCTACCCCCACTAAATGGGGTTGCGCGCATCGATCAGTACCATCCTTGAGCTTCTCCGACTTTCGGAAGGGTTAGGGTTAGGGTTAGGGATGAAAGCACATAGGAGAAAGAGATATTCTTGAATAACTTTTTTTGTGAAGGTCGGAGAGACTTGCAAGTAGGCTCTACCCCCACTAAATGGGGTAGCGCGCATCGATCGGTACCATCCTTGAGCTTCTCCGACTTTCGGAAGGGTTAGGGTTAGGGTTAGGGATGAAAGCACATAGGAGAAAGAGATATTCTTGAATAACTTTTTTTGTGAAGGTCGGAGAGACTTGCAAGTAGGCTCTACCCCCACTAAATGGGGTAGCGCGCATCGATCGGTACCATTCTTGAGCTTCTCCGACTTTCGGAAGGGTTAGGGTTAGGGTTAGGGATGAAAGCACATAGGAGAAAGAGATATTCTTGAATAACTTTTTTTGTGAAGGTCGGAGAGACTTGCAAGTAGGCTCTACCCCCACTAAATGGGGTAGCGCGCATCGATCGGTACCATCCTTGAGCTTCTCCGACTTTCGGAAGGGTTAGGGTTAGGGTTAGGGATGAAAGCACATAGGAGAAAGAGATATTCTTGAATAACTTTTTTTGTGAAGGTCGGAGAGACTTGGAAAGTGGTTGCATCTGGACTAATTTGGGTCCTGCGGATCGATTGGTACCATCCCCGAGCTTGTACGACCTTCGGAAGAGGTCGACCGACGAAATTCCCCCAAATCTGAGGAGATATTCTTGAATAACTTTTTTTGTGAAGGTCGGAGAGACTTGCAAGTAGGCTCTACCCCCACTAAATGGGGTAGCGCGCATCGATTGGTACCATCTTTGAGCTTCTCCGACTTTCGGAAGGGTTAGGGTTAGGGATGAAAGCACATAGGAGAAAGAGATATTCTTGAATAACTTTTTTTGTGAAGGTCGGAGAGACTTGGAAAGTGGTTGCATCTGGACTAATTCGGGTCCTGCGGATCGATTGGTACCATCCCCGAGCTTGTACGACCTTCGGAAGAGGTCGACCGACGAAATTCCCCCAAATCTGAGGAGATATTCTTGAATAACTTTTTTTGTGAAGGTCGGAGAGACTTGCAAGTAGGCTCTACCCCCACTAAATGGGGTTGCGCGCATCGATCAGTACCATCTTTGAGCTTCTCCGACTTTCGGAAGGGTTAGGGTTAGGGTTAGGGATGAAAGCACATAGGAGAAAGAGATATTCTTGAATAACTTTTTTTGTGAAGGTCGGAGAGACTTGCAAGTAGGCTCTACCCCCACTAAATGGGGTAGCGCGCATCGATCGGTACCATCCTTGAGCTTCTCCGACTTTCGGAAGGGTTAGGGTTAGGGTTAGGGATGAAAGCACATAGGAGAAAGAGATATTCTTGAATAACTTTTTTTGTGAAGGTCGGAGAGACTTGGAAAGTGGTTGCATCTGGACTAATTTGGGTCCTGCGGATCGATTGGTACCATCCCCGAGCTTGTAAGACCTTCGGAAGAGGTCGACCGACGAAATTCCCCCAAATCTGAGGAGATATTCTTGAATAACTTTTTTTGTGAAGGTCGGAGAGACTTGCAAGTAGGCTCTACCCCCACTAAATGGGGTTGCGCGCATCGATCAGTACCATCCTTGAGCTTCTCCGACTTTCGGAAGGGTTAGGGTTAGGGTTAGGGATGAAAGCACATAGGAGAAAGAGATATTCTTGAATAACTTTTTTTTTGAAGGTCGGAGAGACTTGCAAGTAGGCTCTACCCCCACTAAATGGGGTAGCGCGCATCGATCGGTACCATCTTTGAGCTTCTCCGACTTTCGGAAGGGTTAGGGTTAGGGTTAGGGATGAAAGCACATAGGAGAAAGAGATATTCTTGAATAACTTTTTTTGTGAAGGTCGGAGAGACTTGCAAGTAGGCTCTACCCCCACTAAATGGGGTAGCGCGCATCGATCGGTACCATCCTTGAGCTTCTCCGACTTTCGGAAGGGTTAGGGTTAGGGTTAGGGATGAAAGCACATAGGAGAAAGAGATATTCTTGAATAACTTTTTTTGTGAAGGTCGGAGAGACTTGCAAGTAGGCTCTACCCCCACTAAATGGGGTAGCGCGCATCGATCGGTACCATCCTTGAGCTTCTCCGACTTTCGGAAGGGTTAGGGTTAGGGTTAGGGATGAAAGCACATAGGAGAAAGAGATATTCTTGAATAACTTTTTTTGTGAAGGTCGGAGAGACTTGGAAAGTGGTTGCATCTGGACTAATTTGGGTCCTGCGGATCGATTGGTACCATCCCCGAGCTTGTACGACCTTCGGAAGAGGTCGACCGACGAAATTCCCCCAAATCTGAGGAGATATTCTTGAATAACTTTTTTTGTGAAGGTCGGAGAGACTTGCAAGTAGGCTCTACCCCCACTAAATGGGGTAGCGCGCATCGATCGGTACCATCCTTGAGCTTCTCCGACTTTCGGAAGGGTTAGGGTTAGGGTTAGGGATGAAAGCACATAGGAGAAAGAGATATTCTTGAATAACTTTTTTTGTGAAGGTCGGAGAGACTTGGAAAGTGGTTGCATCTGGACTAATTTGGGTCCTGCGGATCGATTGGTACCATCCCCGAGCTTGTACGACCTTCGAAAGAGGTCGACCGACGAAATTCCCCCAAATCTGAGGAGATATTCTTGAATAACTTTTTTTGTGAAGGTCGGAGAGACTTGCAAGTAGGCTCTACCCCCACTAAATGGGGTAGCGCGCATCGATCGGTACCATCCTTGAGCTTCTCCGACTTTCGGAAGGGTTAGGGTTAGGGTTAGGGATGAAAGCACATAGGAGAAAGAGATATTCTTGAATAACTTTTTTTGTGAAGGTCGGAGAGACTTGGAAAGTGGTTGCATCTGGACTAATTTGGGTCCTGCGGATCGATTGGTACCATCCCCGAGCTTGTACGACCTTCGGAAGAGGTCGACCGACGAAATTCCCCCAAATCTGAGGAGATATTCTTGAATAACTTTTTTTGTGAAGGTCGGAGAGACTTGCAAGTAGGCTCTACCCCCACTAAATGGGGTTGCGCGCATCGATCAGTACCTACCTTGAGCTTCTCCGACTTTCGGAAGGGTTAGGGTTAGGGTTAGGGATGAAAGCACATAGGAGAAAGAGATATTCTTGAATAACTTTTTTTTTGAAGGTCGGAGAGACTTGCAAGTAGGCTCTACCCCCACTAAATGGGGTAGCGCGCATCGATCGGTACCATCTTTGAGCTTCTCCGACTTTCGGAAGGGTTAGGGTTAGGGTTAGGGATGAAAGCACATAGGAGAAAGAGATATTCTTGAATAACTTTTTTTGTGAAGGTCGGAGAGACTTGCAAGTAGGCTCTACCCCCACTAAATGGGGTAGTGCGCATCGATCAGTACCATCCTTGAGCTTCTCCGACTTTCGGAAGGGTTAGGGTTAGGGTTAGGGATGAAAGCACATAGGAGAAAGAGATATTCTTGAATAACTTTTTTTGTGAAGGTCGGAGAGACTTGCAAGTAGGCTCTACCCCCACTAAATGGGGTAGCGCGCATCGATCGGTACCATCCTTGAGCTTCTCCGACTTTCTGAAGGGTTAGGGTTAGGGTTAGGGATGAAAGCACATAGGAGAAAGAGATATTCTTGAATAACTTTTTTTGTGAAGGTCGGAGAGACTTGGAAAGTGGTTGCATCTGGACTAATTTGGGTCCTGCGGATCGATTGGTACCATCCCCGAGCTTGTACGACCTTCGGAAGAGGTCGACCGACGAAATTCCCCCAAATCTGAGGAGATATTCTTGAATAACTTTTTTTGTGAAGGTTGGAGAGACTTGCAAGTAGGCTCTACCCCCACTAAATGGGGTAGCGCGCATCGATCGGTACCATCCTTGAGCTTCTCCGACTTTCGGAAGGGTTAGGGTTAGGGTTAGGGATGAAAGCACATAGGAGAAAGAGATATTCTTGAATAACTTTTTTTGTGAAGGTCGGAGAGACTTGGAAAGTGGTTGCATCTGGACTAATTTGGGTCCTGCGGATCGATTGGTACCATCCCCGAGCTTGTACGACCTTCGGAAGAGGTCGACCGACGAAATTCCCCCAAATCTGAGGAGATATTCTTGAATAACTTTTTTTTTGAAGGTCGGAGAGACTTGCAAGTAGGCTCTACCCCCACTAAATGGGGTAGCGCGCATCGATCGGTACCATCTTTGAGCTTCTCCGACTTTCGGAAGGGTTAGGGTTAGGGTTAGGGATGAAAGCACATAGGAGAAAGAGATATTCTTGAATAACTTTTTTTGTGAAGGTCGGAGAGACTTGCAAGTAGGCTCTACCCCCACTAAATGGGGTAGTGCGCATCGATCGGTACCATCCTTGAGCTTCTCCGACTTTCGGAAGGGTTAGGGTTAGGGTTAGGGATGAAAGCACATAGGAGAAAGAGATATTCTTGAATAACTTTTTTTGTGAAGGTCGGAGAGACTTGCCAGTAGGCTCTACCCCCACTAAATGGGGTAGCGCGCATCGATCGGTACCATCCTTGAGCTTCTCCGACTTTCGGAAGGGTTAGGGTTAGGGTTAGGGATGAAAGCACATAGGAGAAAGAGATATTCTTGAATAACTTTTTTTGTGAAGGTCGGAGAGACTTGGAAAGTGGTTGCATCTGGACTAATTTGGGTCCTGCGGATCGATTGGTACCATCCCCGAGCTTGTACGACCTTCGGAAGAGGTCGACCGACGAAATTCCCCCAAATCTGAGGAGATATTCTTGAATAACTTTTTTTGTGAAGGTTGGAGAGACTTGCAAGTAGGCTCTACCCCCACTAAATGGGGTAGCGCGCATCGATCGGTACCATCCTTGAGCTTCTCCGACTTTCGGAAGGGTTAGGGTTAGGGTTAGGGATGAAAGCACATAGGAGAAAGAGATATTCTTGAATAACTTTTTTTGTGAAGGTCGGAGAGACTTGGAAAGTGGTTGCATCTGGACTAATTTGGGTCCTGCGGATCGATTGGTACCATCCCCGAGCTTGTACGACCTTCGGAAGAGGTCGACCGACGAAATTCCCCCAAATCTGAGGAGATATTCTTGAATAACTTTTTTTGTGAAGGTCGGAGAGACTTGCAAGTAGGCTCTACCCCCACTAAATGGGGTTGCGCGCATCGATCAGTACCATCCTTGAGCTTCTCCGACTTTCGGAAGGGTTAGGGTTAGGGTTAGGGATGAAAGCACATAGGAGAAAGAGATATTCTTGAATAACTTTTTTTGTGAAGGTCGGAGAGACTTGGAAAGTGGTTGCATCTGGACTAATTTGGGTCCTGCGGATCGATTGGTACCATCCCCGAGCTTGTACGACCTTCGGAAGAGGTCGACCGACGAAATTCCCCCAAATCTGAGGAGATATTCTTGAATAACTTTTTTTGTGAAGGTCGGAGAGACTTGCAAGTAGGCTCTACCCCCACTAAATGGGGTTGCGCGCATCGATCAGTACCATCCTTGAGCTTCTCCGACTTTCGGAAGGGTTAGGGTTAGGGTTAGGGATGAAAGCACATAGGAGAAAGAGATATTCTTGAATAACTTTTTTTGTGAAGGTCGGAGAGACTTGCAAGTAGGCTCTACCCCCACTAAATGGGGTTGCGCGCATCGATCGGTACCATCCTTGAGCTTCTCCGACTTTCGGAAGGGTTAGGGTTAGGGTTAGGGATGAAAGCACATAGGAGAAAGAGATATTCTTGAATAACTTTTTTTGTGAAGGTCGGAGAGACTTGCAAGTAGGCTCTACCCCCACTAAATGGGGTAGCGCGCATCGATCGGTACCATCCTTGAGCTTCTCCGACTTTCGGAAGGGTTAGGGTTAGGGTTAGGGATGAAAGCACATAGGAGAAAGAGATATTCTTGAATAACTTTTTTTGTGAAGGTCGGAGAGACTTGCAAGTAGGCTCTACCCCCACTAAATGGGGTAGCGCGCATCGATCGGTACCATCCTTGAGCTTCTCCGACTTTCGGAAGGGTTAGGGTTAGGGTTAGGGATGAAAGCACATAGGAGAAAGAGATATTCTTGAATAACTTTTTTTGTGAAGGTCGGAGAGACTTGGAAAGTGGTTGCATCTGGACTAATTTGGGTCCTGCGGATCGATTGGTACCATCCCCGAGCTTGTACGACCTTCGGAAGAGGTCGACCGACGAAATTCCCCCAAATCTGAGGAGATATTCTTGAATAACTTTTTTTGTGAAGGTCGGAGAGACTTGCAAGTAGGCTCTACCCCCACTAAATGGGGTAGCGCGCATCGATCGGTACCATCCTTGAGCTTCTCCGACTTTCGGAAGGGTTAGGGTTAGGGTTTGGGATGAAAGCACATAGGAGAAAGAGATATTCTTGAATAACTTTTTTTGTGAAGGTCGGAGAGACTTGGAAAGTGGTTGCATCTGGACTAATTTGGGTCCTGCGGATCGATTGGTACCATCCCCGAGCTTGTACGACCTTCGGAAGAGGTCGACCGACGAAATTCCCCCAAATCTGAGGAGATATTCTTGAATAACTTTTTTTGTGAAGGTCGGAGAGACTTGCAAGTAGGCTCTACCCCCACTAAATGGGGTTGCGCGCATCGATCAGTACCATCCTTGAGCTTCTCCGACTTTCGGAAGGGTTAGGGTTAGGGTTAGGGATGAAAGCACATAGGAGAAAGAGATATTCTTGAATAACTTTTTTTTTGAAGGTCGGAGAGACTTGCAAGTAGGCTCTACCCCCACTAAATGGGGTAGCGCGCATCGATCGGTACCATCTTTGAGCTTCTCCGACTTTCGGAAGGGTTAGGGTTAGGGTTAGGGATGAAAGCACATAGGAGAAAGAGATATTCTTGAATAACTTTTTTTGTGAAGGTCGGAGAGACTTGCAAGTAGGCTCTACCCCCACTAAATGGGGTAGCGCGCATCGATCGGTACCATCCTTGAGCTTCTCCGACTTTCGGAAGGGTTAGGGTTAGGGTTAGGGATGAAAGCACATAGGAGAAAGAGATATTCTTGAATAACTTTTTTTGTGAAGGTCGGAGAGACTTTCAAGTAGGCTTTACCCCCACTAAATGGGGTAGCGCGCATCGATCGGTACCATCCTTGAGCTTCTCCGACTTTCGGAAGGGTTAGGGTTAGGGTTAGGGATGAAAGCACATAGGAGAAAGAGATATTCTTGAATAACTTTTTTTGTGAAGGTCGGAGAGACTTGGAAAGTGGTTGCATCTGGACTAATTTGGGTCCTGCGGATCGATTGGTACCATCCCCGAGCTTGTACGACCTTCGGAAGAGGTCGACCGACGAAATTCCCCCAAATCTGAGGAGATATTCTTGAATAACTTTTTTTGTGAAGGTCGGAGAGACTTGCAAGTAGGCTCTACCCCCACTAAATGGGGTAGCGCGCATCGATCGGTACCATCCTTGAGCTTCTCCGACTTTCGGAAGGGTTAGGGTTAGGGATGAAAGCACATAGGAGAAAGAGATATTCTTGAATAACTTTTTTTGTGAAGGTCGGAGAGACTTGGAAAGTGGTTGCATCTGGACTAATTCGGGTCCTGCGGATCGATTGGTACCATCCCCGAGCTTGTACGACCTTCGGAAGAGGTCGACCGACGAAATTCCCCCAAATCTGAGGAGATATTCTTGAATAACTTTTTTTGTGAAGGTCGGAGAGACTTGCAAGTAGGCTCTACCCCCACTAAATGGGGTTGCGCGCATCGATCAGTACCATCTTTGAGCTTCTCCGACTTTCGGAAGGGTTAGGGTTAGGGTTAGGGATGAAAGCACATAGGAGAAAGAGATATTCTTGAATAACTTTTTTTGTGAAGGTCGGAGAGACTTGCAAGTAGGCTCTACCCCCACTAAATGGGGTAGCGCGCATCGATCGGTACCATCCTTGAGCTTCTCCGACTTTCGGAAGGGTTAGGGTTAGGGTTAGGGATGAAAGCACATAGGAGAAAGAGATATTCTTGAATAACTTTTTTTTGAAGGTCGGAGAGACTTGGAAAGTGGTTGCATCTGGACTAATTTGGGTCCTGCGGATCGATTGGTACCATCCCCGAGCTTGTACGACCTTCGGAAGAGGTCGACCGACGAAATTCCCCCAAATCTGAGGAGATATTCTTGAATAACTTTTTTTGTGAAGGTCGGAGAGACTTGCAAGTAGGCTCTACCCCCACTAAATGGGGTTGCGCGCATCGATCGGTACCATCCTTGAGCTTCTCCGACTTTCGGAAGGGTTAGGGTTAGGGTTAGGGATGAAAGCACATAGGAGAAAGAGATATTCTTGAATAACTTTTTTTGTGAAGGTCGGAGAGACTTGCAAGTAGGCTCTACCCCCACTAAATGGGGTAGCGCGCATCGATCGGTACCATCCTTGAGCTTCTCCGACTTTCGGAAGGGTTAGGGTTAGGGTTAGGGATGAAAGCACATAGGAGAAAGAGATATTCTTGAATAACTTTTTTTGTGAAGGTCGGAGAGACTTGCAAGTAGGCTCTACCCCCACTAAATGGGGTAGCGCGCATCGATCGGTACCATCCTTGAGCTTCTCCGACTTTCGGAAGGGTTAGGGTTAGGGTTAGGGATGAAAGCACATAGGAGAAAGAGATATTCTTGAATAACTTTTTTTGTGAAGGTCGGAGAGACTTGCAAGTAGGCTCTACCCCCACTAAATGGGGTAGCGCGCATCGATCGGTACCATCCTTGAGCTTCTCCGACTTTCGGAAGGGTTAGGGTTAGGGTTAGGGATGAAAGCACATAGGAGAAAGAGATATTCTTGAATAACTTTTTTTGTGAAGGTCGGAGAGACTTGCAAGTAGGCTCTACCCCCACTAAATGGGGTAGCGCGCATCGATCGGTACCATCCTTGAGCTTCTCCGACTTTCGGAAGGGTTAGGGTTAGGGTTAGGGATGAAAGCACATAGGAGAAAGAGATATTCTTGAATAACTTTTTTTGTGAAGGTCGGAGAGACTTGCAAGTAGGCTCTACCCCCACTAAATGGGGTAGCGCGCATCGATCGGTACCATCCTTGAGCTTCTCCGACTTTCGGAAGGGTTAGGGTTAGGGTTAGGGATGAAAGCACATAGGAGAAAGAGATATTCTTGAATAACTTTTTTTGTGAAGGTCGGAGAGACTTGGAAAGTGGTTGCATCTGGACTAATTTGGGTCCTGCGGATCGATTGGTACCATCCCCGAGCTTGTACGACCTTCGGAAGAGGTCGACCGACGAAATTCCCCCAAATCTGAGGAGATATTCTTGAATAACTTTTTTTGTGAAGGTCGGAGAGACTTGCAAGTAGGCTCTACCCCCACTAAATGGGGTAGCGCGCATCGATCGGTACCATCCTTGAGCTTCTCCGACTTTCGGAAGGGTTAGGGTTAGGGTTTGGGATGAAAGCACATAGGAGAAAGAGATATTCTTGAATAACTTTTTTTGTGAAGGTCGGAGAGACTTGGAAAGTGGTTGCATCTGGACTAATTTGGGTCCTGCGGATCGATTGGTACCATCCCCGAGCTTGTACGACCTTCGGAAGAGGTCGACCGACGAAATTCCCCCAAATCTGAGGAGATATTCTTGAATAACTTTTTTTGTGAAGGTCGGAGAGACTTGCAAGTAGGCTCTACCCCCACTAAATGGGGTTGCGCGCATCGATCAGTACCATCCTTGAGCTTCTCCGACTTTCGGAAGGGTTAGGGTTAGGGTTAGGGATGAAAGCACATAGGAGAAAGAGATATTCTTGAATAACTTTTTTTTTGAAGGTCGGAGAGACTTGCAAGTAGGCTCTACCCCCACTAAATGGGGTAGCGCGCATCGATCGGTACCATCTTTGAGCTTCTCCGACTTTCGGAAGGGTTAGGGTTAGGGTTAGGGATGAAAGCACATAGGAGAAAGAGATATTCTTGAATAACTTTTTTTGTGAAGGTCGGAGAGACTTGCAAGTAGGCTCTACCCCCACTAAATGGGGTAGCGCGCATCGATCGGTACCATCCTTGAGCTTCTCCGACTTTCGGAAGGGTTAGGGTTAGGGTTAGGGATGAAAGCACATAGGAGAAAGAGATATTCTTGAATAACTTTTTTTGTGAAGGTCGGAGAGACTTTCAAGTAGGCTTTACCCCCACTAAATGGGGTAGCGCGCATCGATCGGTACCATCCTTGAGCTTCTCCGACTTTCGGAAGGGTTAGGGTTAGGGTTAGGGATGAAAGCACATAGGAGAAAGAGATATTCTTGAATAACTTTTTTTGTGAAGGTCGGAGAGACTTGGAAAGTGGTTGCATCTGGACTAATTTGGGTCCTGCGGATCGATTGGTACCATCCCCGAGCTTGTACGACCTTCGGAAGAGGTCGACCGACGAAATTCCCCCAAATCTGAGGAGATATTCTTGAATAACTTTTTTTGTGAAGGTCGGAGAGACTTGCAAGTAGGCTCTACCCCCACTAAATGGGGTAGCGCGCATCGATCGGTACCATCCTTGAGCTTCTCCGACTTTCGGAAGGGTTAGGGTTAGGGTTAGGGATGAAAGCACATAGGAGAAAGAGATATTCTTGAATAACTTTTTTTTGAAGGTCGGAGAGACTTGGAAAGTGGTTGCATCTGGACTAATTTGGGTCCTGCGGATCGATTGGTACCATCCCCGAGCTTGTACGACCTTCGGAAGAGGTCGACCGACGAAATTCCCCCAAATCTGAGGAGATATTCTTGAATAACTTTTTTTGTGAAGGTCGGAGAGACTTGCAAGTAGGCTCTACCCCCACTAAATGGGGTTGCGCGCATCGATCGGTACCATCCTTGAGCTTCTCCGACTTTCGGAAGGGTTAGGGTTAGGGTTAGGGATGAAAGCACATAGGAGAAAGAGATATTCTTGAATAACTTTTTTTGTGAAGGTCGGAGAGACTTGCAAGTAGGCTCTACCCCCACTAAATGGGGTAGCGCGCATCGATCGGTACCATCCTTGAGCTTCTCCGACTTTCGGAAGGGTTAGGGTTAGGGTTAGGGATGAAAGCACATAGGAGAAAGAGATATTCTTGAATAACTTTTTTTGTGAAGGTCGGAGAGACTTGGAAAGTGGTTGCATCTGGACTAATTTGGGTCCTGCGGATCGATTGGTACCATCCCCGAGCTTGTACGACCTTCGGAAGAGGTCGACCGACGAAATTCCCCCAAATCTGAGGAGATATTCTTGAATAACTTTTTTTGTGAAGGTCGGAGAGACTTGCAAGTAGGCTCTACCCCCACTAAATGGGGTAGCGCGCATCGATCGGTACCATCCTTGAGCTTCTCCGACTTTCGGAAGGGTTAGGGTTAGGGTTAGGGATGAAAGCACATAGGAGAAAGAGATATTCTTGAATAAATTTTTTTGTGAAGGTCGGAGAGACTTGCAAGTAGGCTCTACCCCCACTAAATGGGGTAGCGCGCATCGATCGGTACCATCCTTGAGCTTCTCCGACTTTCGGAAGGGTTAGGGTTAGGGTTAGGGATGAAAGCACATAGGAGAAAGAGATATTCTTGAATAACTTTTTTTGTGAAGGTCGGAGAGACTTGGAAAGTGGTTGCATCTGGACTAATTTGGGTCCTGCGGATCGATTGATACCATCCCCGAGCTTGTACGACCTTCGGAAGAGGTCGACCGACGAAATTCCCCCAAATCTGAGGAGATATTCTTGAATAACTTTTTTTGTGAAGGTCGGAGAGACTTGCAAGTAGGCTCTACCCCCACTAAATGGGGTTGCGCGCATCGATCGGTACCATTCTTGAGCTTCTCCGACTTTCGGAAGGGTTAGGGTTAGGGTTAGGGATGAAAGCACATAGGAGAAAGAGATATTCTTGAATAACTTTTTTTGTGAAGGTCGGAGAGACTTGCAAGTAGGCTCTACCCCCACTAAATGGGGTAGCGCGCATCGATCGGTACCATCTTTGAGCTTCTCCGACTTTCGGAAGGGTTAGGGTTAGGGTTAGGGATGAAAGCACATAGGAGAAAGAGATATTCTTGAATAACTTTTTTTGTGAAGGTCGGAGAGACTTGGAAAGTGGTTGCATCTGGACTAATTTGGGTCCTGCGGATCGATTGGTACCATCCCCGAGCTTGTACAACCTTCGAAAGAGGTCGACCGACGAAATTCCCCCAAATCTGAGGAGATATTCTTGAATAACTTTTTTTGTGAAGGTCGGAGAGACTTGCAAGTAGGCTCTACCCCCACTAAATGGGGTTGCGCGCATCGATCAGTACCATCCTTGAGCTTCTCCGACTTTCGGAAGGGTTAGGGTTAGGGTTAGGGATGAAAGCACATAGGAGAAAGAGATATTCTTGAATAACTTTTTTTGTGAAGGTCGGAGAGACTTGGAAAGTGGTTGCATCTGGACTAATTTGGGTCCTGCGGATCGATTGGTACCATCCCCGAGCTTGTACGACCTTCGGAAGAGGTCGACCGACGAAATTCCCCCAAATCTGAGGAGATATTCTTGAATAACTTTTTTTGTGAAGGTCGGAGAGACTTGCAAGTAGGCTCTACCCCCACTAAATGGGGTTGCGCGCATCGATCAGTACCATCCTTGAGCTTCTCCGACTTTCGGAAGGGTTAGGGTTAGGGTTAGGGATGAAAGCACATAGGAGAAAGAGATATTCTTGAATAACTTTTTTTGTGAAGGTCGGAGAGACTTGCAAGTAGGCTCTACCCCCACTAAATGGGGTAGCGCGCATCGATCAGTACCATCCTTGAGCTTCTCCGACTTTCGGAAG
The DNA here is from genome assembly GCF_963576545.1 of Limanda limanda. Lineage (NCBI taxonomy): Eukaryota > Metazoa > Chordata > Actinopteri > Pleuronectiformes > Pleuronectidae > Limanda > Limanda limanda. Next base: position 31,287 of record NW_026870479.1, read on the forward strand.
GGTTAGGGTTAGGGTTAGGGATGAAAGCACATAGGAGAAAGAGATATTCTTGAATAACTTTTTTTGTGAAGGTCGGAGAGACTTGGAAAGTGGTTGCATCTGGACTAATTTGGGTCCTGCGGATCGATTGGTACCATCCCCGAGCTTGTACGACCTTCGGAAGAGGTCGACCGACGAAATTCCCCCAAATCTGAGGAGATATTCTTGAATAACTTTTTTTGTGAAGGTCGGAGAGACTTGCAAGTAGGCTCTACCCCCACTAAATGGGGTTGCGCGCATCGATCAGTACCATCCTTGAGCTTCTCCGACTTTCGGAAGGGTTAGGGTTAGGGTTAGGGATGAAAGCACATAGGAGAAAGAGATATTCTTGAATAACTTTTTTTGTGAAGGTCGGAGAGACTTGGAAAGTGGTTGCATCTGGACTAATTTGGGTCCTGCGGATCGATTGGTACCATCCCCGAGCTTGTACGACCTTCGGAAGAGGTCGACCGACGAAATTCCCCCAAATCTGAGGAGATATTCTTGAATAACTTTTTTTGTGAAGGTCGGAGAGACTTGCAAGTAGGCTCTACCCCCACTAAATGGGGTTGCGCGCATCGATCGGTACCATCCTTGAGCTTCTCCGACTTTCTGAAGGGTTAGGGTTAGGGTTAGGGATGAAAGCACATAGGAGAAAGAGATATTCTTGAATAACTTTTTTTGTGAAGGTCGGAGAGACTTGCAAGTAGGCTCTACCCCCACTAAATGGGGTAGCGCGCATCGATCGGTACCATCCTTGAGCTTCTCCGACTTTCGGAAGGGTTAGGGTTAGGGTTAGGGATGAAAGCACATAGGAGAAAGAGATATTCTTGAATAACTTTTTTTGTGAAGGTCGGAGAGACTTGGAAAGTGGTTGCATCTGGACTAATTTGGGTCCTGCGGATCGATTGGTACCATCCCCGAGCTTGTACGACCTTCGGAAGAGGTCGACCGACGAAATTCCCCCAAATCTGAGGAGATATTCTTGAATAACTTTTTTTGTGAAGGTCGGAGAGACTTGCAAGTAGGCTCTACCCCCACTAAATGGGGTAGCGCGCATCGATCGGTACCATCCTTGAGCTTCTCCGACTTTCGGAAGGGTTAGGGTTAGGGTTAGGGATGAAAGCACATAGGAGAAAGAGATATTCTTGAATAAATTTTTTTGTGAAGGTCGGAGAGACTTGCAAGTAGGCTCTACCCCCACTAAATGGGGTAGCGCGCATCGATCGGTACCATCCTTGAGCTTCTCCGACTTTCGGAAGGGTTAGGGTTAGGGTTAGGGATGAAAGCACATAGGAGAAAGAGATATTCTTGAATAAATTTTTTTGTGAAGGTCGGAGAGACTTGCAAGTAGGCTCTACCCCCACTAAATGGGGTAGCGCGCATCGATCGGTACCATCCTTGAGCTTCTCCGACTTTCGGAAGGGTTAGGGTTAGGGTTAGGGATGAAAGCACATAGGAGAAAGAGATATTCTTGAATAACTTTTTTTGTGAAGGTCGGAGAGACTTGGAAAGTGGTTGCATCTGGACTAATTTGGGTCCTGCGGATCGATTGGTACCATCCCCGAGCTTGTACGACCTTCGGAAGAGGTCGACCGACGAAATTCCCCCAAATCTGAGGAGATATTCTTGAATAACTTTTTTTGTGAAGGTCGGAGAGACTTGCAAGTAGGCTCTACCCCCACTAAATGGGGTTGCGCGCATCGATCAGTACCATCCTTGAGCTTCTCCGACTTTCGGAAGGGTTAGGGTTAGGGTTAGGGATGAAAGCACATAGGAGAAAGAGATATTCTTGAATAACTTTTTTTTTGAAGGTCGGAGAGACTTGCAAGTAGGCTCTACCCCCACTAAATGGGGTAGCGCGCATCGATCGGTACCATCTTTGAGCTTCTCCGACTTTCGGAAGGGTTAGGGTTAGGGTTAGGGATGAAAGCACATAGGAGAAAGAGATATTCTTGAATAACTTTTTTTGTGAAGGTCGGAGAGACTTGCAAGTAGGCTCTACCCCCACTAAATGGGGTAGCGCGCATCGATCGGTACCATCCTTGAGCTTCTCCGACTTTCGGAAGGGTTAGGGTTAGGGTTAGGGATGAAAGCACATAGGAGAAAGAGATATTCTTGAATAACTTTTTTTGTGAAGGTCGGAGAGACTTTCAAGTAGGCTTTACCCCCACTAAATGGGGTAGCGCGCATCGATCGGTACCATCCTTGAGCTTCTCCGACTTTCGGAAGGGTTAGGGTTAGGGTTAGGGATGAAAGCACATAGGAGAAAGAGATATTCTTGAATAACTTTTTTTGTGAAGGTCGGAGAGACTTGGAAAGTGGTTGCATCTGGACTAATTTGGGTCCTGCGGATCGATTGGTACCATCCCCGAGCTTGTACGACCTTCGGAAGAGGTCGACCGACGAAATTCCCCCAAATCTGAGGAGATATTCTTGAATAACTTTTTTTGTGAAGGTCGGAGAGACTTGCAAGTAGGCTCTACCCCCACTAAATGGGGTAGCGCGCATCGATCGGTACCATCCTTGAGCTTCTCCGACTTTCGGAAGGGTTAGGGTTAGGGATGAAAGCACATAGGAGAAAGAGATATTCTTGAATAACTTTTTTTGTGAAGGTCGGAGAGACTTGGAAAGTGGTTGCATCTGGACTAATTCGGGTCCTGCGGATCGATTGGTACCATCCCCGAGCTTGTACGACCTTCGGAAGAGGTCGACCGACGAAATTCCCCCAAATCTGAGGAGATATTCTTGAATAACTTTTTTTGTGAAGGTCGGAGAGACTTGCAAGTAGGCTCTACCCCCACTAAATGGGGTTGCGCGCATCGATCAGTACCATCTTTGAGCTTCTCCGACTTTCGGAAGGGTTAGGGTTAGGGTTAGGGATGAAAGCACATAGGAGAAAGAGATATTCTTGAATAACTTTTTTTGTGAAGGTCGGAGAGACTTGCAAGTAGGCTCTACCCCCACTAAATGGGGTAGCGCGCATCGATCGGTACCATCCTTGAGCTTCTCCGACTTTCGGAAGGGTTAGGGTTAGGGTTAGGGATGAAAGCACATAGGAGAAAGAGATATTCTTGAATAACTTTTTTTTGAAGGTCGGAGAGACTTGGAAAGTGGTTGCATCTGGACTAATTTGGGTCCTGCGGATCGATTGGTACCATCCCCGAGCTTGTACGACCTTCGGAAGAGGTCGACCGACGAAATTCCCCCAAATCTGAGGAGATATTCTTGAATAACTTTTTTTGTGAAGGTCGGAGAGACTTGCAAGTAGGCTCTACCCCCACTAAATGGGGTTGCGCGCATCGATCGGTACCATCCTTGAGCTTCTCCGACTTTCGGAAGGGTTAGGGTTAGGGTTAGGGATGAAAGCACATAGGAGAAAGAGATATTCTTGAATAACTTTTTTTGTGAAGGTCGGAGAGACTTGCAAGTAGGCTCTACCCCCACTAAATGGGGTAGCGCGCATCGATCGGTACCATCCTTGAGCTTCTCCGACTTTCGGAAGGGTTAGGGTTAGGGATGAAAGCACATAGGAGAAAGAGATATTCTTGAATAACTTTTTTTGTGAAGGTCGGAGAGACTTGGAAAGTGGTTGCATCTGGACTAATTTGGGTCCTGCGGATCGATTGGTACCATCCCCGAGCTTGTACGACCTTCGGAAGAGGTCGACCGACGAAATTCCCCCAAATCTGAGGAGATATTCTTGAATAACTTTTTTTGTGAAGGTCGGAGAGACTTGCAAGTAGGCTCTACCCCCACTAAATGGGGTAGCGCGCATCGATCGGTACCATCCTTGAGCTTCTCCGACTTTCGGAAGGGTTAGGGTTAGGGTTAGGGATGAAAGCACATAGGAGAAAGAGATATTCTTGAATAAATTTTTTTGTGAAGGTCGGAGAGACTTGCAAGTAGGCTCTACCCCCACTAAATGGGGTAGCGCGCATCGATCGGTACCATCCTTGAGCTTCTCCGACTTTCGGAAGGGTTAGGGTTAGGGTTAGGGATGAAAGCACATAGGAGAAAGAGATATTCTTGAATAACTTTTTTTGTGAAGGTCGGAGAGACTTGGAAAGTGGTTGCATCTGGACTAATTTGGGTCCTGCGGATCGATTGATACCATCCCCGAGCTTGTACGACCTTCGGAAGAGGTCGACCGACGAAATTCCCCCAAATCTGAGGAGATATTCTTGAATAACTTTTTTTGTGAAGGTCGGAGAGACTTGCAAGTAGGCTCTACCCCCACTAAATGGGGTTGCGCGCATCGATCGGTACCATTCTTGAGCTTCTCCGACTTTCGGAAGGGTTAGGGTTAGGGTTAGGGATGAAAGCACATAGGAGAAAGAGATATTCTTGAATAACTTTTTTTGTGAAGGTCGGAGAGACTTGCAAGTAGGCTCTACCCCCACTAAATGGGGTAGCGCGCATCGATCGGTACCATCTTTGAGCTTCTCCGACTTTCGGAAGGGTTAGGGTTAGGGTTAGGGATGAAAGCACATAGGAGAAAGAGATATTCTTGAATAACTTTTTTTGTGAAGGTCGGAGAGACTTGGAAAGTGGTTGCATCTGGACTAATTTGGGTCCTGCGGATCGATTGGTACCATCCCCGAGCTTGTACAACCTTCGAAAGAGGTCGACCGACGAAATTCCCCCAAATCTGAGGAGATATTCTTGAATAACTTTTTTTGTGAAGGTCGGAGAGACTTGCAAGTAGGCTCTACCCCCACTAAATGGGGTTGCGCGCATCGATCAGTACCATCCTTGAGCTTCTCCGACTTTCGGAAGGGTTAGGGTTAGGGTTAGGGATGAAAGCACATAGGAGAAAGAGATATTCTTGAATAACTTTTTTTGTGAAGGTCGGAGAGACTTGGAAAGTGGTTGCATCTGGACTAATTTGGGTCCTGCGGATCGATTGGTACCATCCCCGAGCTTGTACGACCTTCGGAAGAGGTCGACCGACGAAATTCCCCCAAATCTGAGGAGATATTCTTGAATAACTTTTTTTGTGAAGGTCGGAGAGACTTGCAAGTAGGCTCTACCCCCACTAAATGGGGTTGCGCGCATCGATCAGTACCATCCTTGAGCTTCTCCGACTTTCGGAAGGGTTAGGGTTAGGGTTAGGGATGAAAGCACATAGGAGAAAGAGATATTCTTGAATAACTTTTTTTGTGAAGGTCGGAGAGACTTGCAAGTAGGCTCTACCCCCACTAAATGGGGTAGCGCGCATCGATCAGTACCATCCTTGAGCTTCTCCGACTTTCGGAAGGGTTAGGGTTAGGGTTAGGGATGAAAGCACATAGGAGAAAGAGATATTCTTGAATAACTTTTTTTGTGAAGGTCGGAGAGACTTGGAAAGTGGTTGCATCTGGACTAATTTGGGTCCTGCGGATCGATTGGTACCATCCCCGAGCTTGTACGACCTTCGGAAGAGGTCGACCGACGAAATTCCCCCAAATCTGAGGAGATATTCTTGAATAACTTTTTTTGTGAAGGTCGGAGAGACTTGCAAGTAGGCTCTACCCCCACTAAATGGGGTTGCGCGCATCGATCAGTACCATCCTTGAGCTTCTCCGACTTTCGGAAGGGTTAGGGTTAGGGTTAGGGATGAAAGCACATAGGAGAAAGAGATATTCTTGAATAACTTTTTTTGTGAAGGTCGGAGAGACTTGGAAAGTGGTTGCATCTGGACTAATTTGGGTCCTGCGGATCGATTGGTACCATCCCCGAGCTTGTACGACCTTCGGAAGAGGTCGACCGACGAAATTCCCCCAAATCTGAGGAGATATTCTTGAATAACTTTTTTTGTGAAGGTCGGAGAGACTTGCAAGTAGGCTCTACCCCCACTAAATGGGGTTGCGCGCATCGATCGGTACCATCCTTGAGCTTCTCCGACTTTCGGAAGGGTTAGGGTTAGGGTTAGGGATGAAAGCACATAGGAGAAAGAGATATTCTAGAATAACTTTTTTTGTGAAGGTCGGAGAGACTTGCAAGTAGGCTCTACCCCCACTAAATGGGGTAGCGCGCATCGATCGGTACCATCCTTGAGCTTCTCCGACTTTCGGAAGGGTTAGGGTTAGGGTTAGGGATGAAAGCACATAGGAGAAAGAGATATTCTTGAATAACTTTTTTTGTGAAGGTCGGAGAGACTTGGAAAGTGGTTGCATCTGGACTAATTTGGGTCCTGCGGATCGATTGGTACCATCCCCGAGCTTGTACGACCTTCGGAAGAGGTCGACCGACGAAATTCCCCCAAATCTGAGGAGATATTCTTGAATAACTTTTTTTGTGAAGGTCGGAGAGACTTGCAAGTAGGCTCTACCCCCACTAAATGGGGTAGCGCGCATCGATCGGTACCATCCTTGAGCTTCTCCGACTTTCGGAAGGGTTAGGGTTAGGGTTAGGGATGAAAGCACATAGGAGAAAGAGATATTCTTGAATAAATTTTTTTGTGAAGGTCGGAGAGACTTGCAAGTAGGCTCTACCCCCACTAAATGGGGTAGCGCGCATCGATCGGTACCATCCTTGAGCTTCTCCGACTTTCGGAAGGGTTAGGGTTAGGGTTAGGGATGAAAGCACATAGGAGAAAGAGATATTCTTGAATAACTTTTTTTGTGAAGGTCGGAGAGACTTGGAAAGTGGTTGCATCTGGACTAATTTGGGTCCTGCGGATCGATTGGTACCATCCCCGAGCTTGTACGACCTTCGGAAGAGGTCGACCGACGAAATTCCCCCAAATCTGAGGAGATATTCTTGAATAACTTTTTTTGTGAAGGTCGGAGAGACTTGCAAGTAGGCTCTACCCCCACTAAATGGGGTTGCGCGCATCGATCGGTACCATTCTTGAGCTTCTCCGACTTTCGGAAGGGTTAGGGTTAGGGTTAGGGATGAAAGCACATAGGAGAAAGAGATATTCTTGAATAACTTTTTTTGTGAAGGTCGGAGAGACTTGCAAGTAGGCTCTACCCCCACTAAATGGGGTAGCGCGCATCGATCGGTACCATCCTTGAGCTTCTCCGACTTTCGGAAGGGTTAGGGTTAGGGTTAGGGATGAAAGCACATAGGAGAAAGAGATATTCTTGAATAACTTTTTTTGTGAAGGTCGGAGAGACTTGGAAAGTGGTTGCATCTGGACTAATTTGGGTCCTGCGGATCGATTGGTACCATCCCCGAGCTTGTACGACCTTCGAAAGAGGTCGACCGACGAAATTCCCCCAAATCTGAGGAGATATTCTTGAATAACTTTTTTTGTGAAGGTCGGAGAGACTTGCAAGTAGGCTCTACCCCCACTAAATGGGGTTGCGCGCATCGATCAGTACCATCCTTGAGCTTCTCCGACTTTCGGAAGGGTTAGGGTTAGGGATGAAAGCACATAGGAGAAAGAGATATTCTTGAATAACTTTTTTTGTGAAGGTCGGAGAGACTTGGAAAGTGGTTGCATCTGGACTAATTTGGGTCCTGCGGATCGATTGGTACCATCCCCGAGCTTGTACGACCTTCGGAAGAGGTCGACCGACGAAATTCCCCCAAATCTGAGGAGATATTCTTGAATAACTTTTTTTGTGAAGGTCGGAGAGACTTGCAAGTAGGCTCTACCCCCACTAAATGGGGTTGCGCGCATCGATCAGTACCATCCTTGAGCTTCTCCGACTTTCGGAAGGGTTAGGGTTAGGGTTAGGGATGAAAGCACATAGGAGAAAGAGATATTCTTGAATAACTTTTTTTGTGAAGGTCGGAGAGACTTGCAAGTAGGCTCTACCCCCACTAAATGGGGTAGCGCGCATCGATCGGTACCATCCTTGAGCTTCTCCGACTTTCGGAAGGGTTAGGGTTAGGGTTAGGGATGAAAGCACATAGGAGAAAGAGATATTCTTGAATAACTTTTTTTGTGAAGGTCGGAGAGACTTGGAAAGTGGTTGCATCTGGACTAATTTGGGTCCTGCGGATCGATTGGTACCATCCCCGAGCTTGTACGACCTTCGGAAGAGGTCGACCGACGAAATTCCCCCAAATCTGAGGAGATATTCTTGAATAACTTTTTTTGTGAAGGTCGGAGAGACTTGCAAGTAGGCTCTACCCCCACTAAATGGGGTTGCGCGCATCGATCAGTACCATCCTTGAGCTTCTCCGACTTTCGGAAGGGTTAGGGTTAGGGTTAGGGATGAAAGCACATAGGAGAAAGAGATATTCTTGAATAACTTTTTTTGTGAAGGTCGGAGAGACTTGGAAAGTGGTTGCATCTGGACTAATTTGGGTCCTGCGGATCGATTGGTACCATCCCCGAGCTTGTACGACCTTCGGAAGAGGTCGACCGACGAAATTCCCCCAAATCTGAGGAGATATTCTTGAATAACTTTTTTTGTGAAGGTCGGAGAGACTTGCAAGTAGGCTCTACCCCCACTAAATGGGGTTGCGCGCATCGATCAGTACCATCCTTGAGCTTCTCCGACTTTCGGAAGGGTTAGGGTTAGGGTTAGGGATGAAAGCACATAGGAGAAAGAGATATTCTTGAATAACTTTTTTTGTGAAGGTCGGAGAGACTTGCAAGTAGGCTCTACCCCCACTAAATGGGGTAGCGCGCATCGATCGGTACCATCCTTGAGCTTCTCCGACTTTCGGAAGGGTTAGGGTTAGGGTTAGGGATGAAAGCACATAGGAGAAAGAGATATTCTTGAATAACTTTTTTTGTGAAGGTCGGAGAGACTTGCAAGTAGGCTTTACCCCCACTAAATGGGGTAGCGCGCATCGATCGGTACCATCCTTGAGCTTCTCCGACTTTCGGAAGGGTTAGGGTTAGGGATGAAAGCACATAGGAGAAAGAGATATTCTTGAATAACTTTTTTTGTGAAGGTCGGAGAGACTTGGAAAGTGGTTGCATCTGGACTAATTTGGGTCCTGCGGATCGATTGGTACCATCCCCGAGCTTGTACGACCTTCGGAAGAGGTCGACCGACGAAATTCCCCCAAATCTGAGGAGATATTCTTGAATAACTTTTTTTGTGAAGGTCGGAGAGACTTGCAAGTAGGCTCTACCCCCACTAAATGGGGTTGCGCGCATCGATCAGTACCATCCTTGAGCTTCTCCGACTTTCGGAAGGGTTAGGGTTAGGGTTAGGGATGAAAGCACATAGGAGAAAGAGATATTCTTGAATAACTTTTTTTGTGAAGGTCGGAGAGACTTGCAAGTAGGCTCTACCCCCACTAAATGGGGTAGCGCGCATCGATCGGTACCATCCTTGAGCTTCTCCGACTTTCGGAAGGGTTAGGGTTAGGGTTAGGGATGAAAGCACATAGGAGAAAGAGATATTCTTGAATAACTTTTTTTGTGAAGGTCGGAGAGACTTGGAAAGTGGTTGCATCTGGACTAATTTGGGTCCTGCGGATCGATTGGTACCATCCCCGAGCTTGTACGACCTTCGGAAGAGGTCGACCGACGAAATTCCCCCAAATCTGAGGAGATATTCTTGAATAACTTTTTTTGTGAAGGTCGGAGAGACTTGCAAGTAGGCTCTACCCCCACTAAATGGGGTTGCGCGCATCGATCAGTACCATCCTTGAGCTTCTCCGACTTTCGGAAGGGTTAGGGTTAGGGTTAGGGATGAAAGCACATAGGAGAAAGAGATATTCTTGAATAACTTTTTTTGTGAAGGTCGGAGAGACTTGGAAAGTGGTTGCATCTGGACTAATTTGGGTCCTGCGGATCGATTGGTACCATCCCCGAGCTTGTACGACCTTCGGAAGAGGTCGACCGACGAAATTCCCCCAAATCTGAGGAGATATTCTTGAATAACTTTTTTTGTGAAGGTCGGAGAGACTTGCAAGTAGGCTCTACCCCCACTAAATGGGGTTGCGCGCATCGATCAGTACCATCCTTGAGCTTCTCCGACTTTCGGAAGGGTTAGGGTTAGGGTTAGGGATGAAAGCACATAGGAGAAAGAGATATTCTTGAATAACTTTTTTTGTGAAGGTCGGAGAGACTTGGAAAGTGGTTGCATCTGGACTAATTTGGGTCCTGCGGATCGATTGGTACCATCCCCGAGCTTGTACGACCTTCGGAAGAGGTCGACCGACGAAATTCCCCCAAATCTGAGGAGATATTCTTGAATAACTTTTTTTGTGAAGGTCGGAGAGACTTGCAAGTAGGCTCTACCCCCACTAAATGGGGTTGCGCGCATCGATCAGTACCATCCTTGAGCTTCTCCGACTTTCGGAAGGGTTAGGGTTAGGGTTAGGGATGAAAGCACATAGGAGAAAGAGATATTCTTGAATAACTTTTTTTGTGAAGGTCGGAGAGACTTGCAAGTAGGCTCTACCCCCACTAAATGGGGTAGCGCGCATCGATCGGTACCATCCTTGAGCTTCTCCGACTTTCGGAAGGGTTAGGGTTAGGGTTAGGGATGAAAGCACATAGGAGAAAGAGATATTCTTGAATAACTTTTTTTGTGAAGGTCGGAGAGACTTGCAAGTAGGCTTTACCCCCACTAAATGGGGTAGCGCGCATCGATCGGTACCATCCTTGAGCTTCTCCGACTTTCGGAAGGGTTAGGGTTAGGGATGAAAGCACATAGGAGAAAGAGATATTCTTGAATAACTTTTTTTGTGAAGGTCGGAGAGACTTGGAAAGTGGTTGCATCTGGACTAATTTGGGTCCTGCGGATCGATTGGTACCATCCCCGAGCTTGTACGACCTTCGGAAGAGGTCGACCGACGAAATTCCCCCAAATCTGAGGAGATATTCTTGAATAACTTTTTTTGTGAAGGTCGGAGAGACTTGCAAGTAGGCTCTACCCCCACTAAATGGGGTTGCGCGCATCGATCAGTACCATCCTTGAGCTTCTCCGACTTTCGGAAGGGTTAGGGTTAGGGTTAGGGATGAAAGCACATAGGAGAAAGAGATATTCTTGAATAACTTTTTTTGTGAAGGTCGGAGAGACTTGCAAGTAGGCTCTACCCCCACTAAATGGGGTAGCGCGCATCGATCGGTACCATCCTTGAGCTTCTCCGACTTTCGGAAGGGTTAGGGTTAGGGTTAGGGATGAAAGCACATAGGAGAAAGAGATATTCTTGAATAACTTTTTTTGTGAAGGTCGGAGAGACTTGGAAAGTGGTTGCATCTGGACTAATTTGGGTCCTGCGGATCGATTGGTACCATCCCCGAGCTTGTACGACCTTCGGAAGAGGTCGACCGACGAAATTCCCCCAAATCTGAGGAGATATTCTTGAATAACTTTTTTTGTGAAGGTCGGAGAGACTTGTGAGTAGGCTCTACCCCCACTAAATGGGGTTGCGCGCATCGATCAGTACCATCCTTGAGCTTCTCCGACTTTCGGAAGGGTTAGGGTTAGGGTTAGGGATGAAAGCACATAGGAGAAAGAGATATTCTTGAATAACTTTTTTTGTGAAGGTCGGAGAGACTTGGAAAGTGGTTGCATCTGGACTAATTTGGGTCCTGCGGATCGATTGGTACCATCCCCGAGCTTGTACGACCTTCGGAAGAGGTCGACCGACGAAATTCCCCCAAATCTGAGGAGATATTCTTGAATAACTTTTTTTGTGAAGGTCGGAGAGACTTGCAAGTAGGCTCTACCCCCACTAAATGGGGTTGCGCGCATCGATCGGTACCATCCTTGAGCTTCTCCGACTTTCGGAAGGGTTAGGGTTAGGGTTAGGGATGAAAGCACATAGGAGAAAGAGATATTCTTGAATAACTTTTTTTGTGAAGGTCGGAGAGACTTGCAAGTAGGCTCTACCCCCACTAAATGGGGTAGCGCGCATCGATCGGTACCATCCTTGAGCTTCTCCGACTTTCGGAAGGGTTAGGGTTAGGGTTAGGGATGAAAGCACATAGGAGAAAGAGATATTCTTGAATAACTTTTTTTGTGAAGGTCGGAGAGACTTGGAAAGTGGTTGCATCTGGACTAATTTGGGTCCTGCAGATCGATTGGTACCATCCCCGAGCTTGTACGACCTTCGGAAGAGGTCGACCGACGAAATTCCCCCAAATCTGAGGAGATATTCTTGAATAACTTTTTTTGTGAAGGTCGGAGAGACTTGCAAGTAGGCTCTACCCCCACTAAATGGGGTTGCGCGCATCGATCAGTACCATCCTTGAGCTTCTCCGACTTTCGGAAGGGTTAGGGTTAGGGTTAGGGATGAAAGCACATAGGAGAAAGAGATATTCTTGAATAACTTTTTTTGTGAAGGTCGGAGAGACTTGCAAGTAGGCTCTACCCCCACTAAATGGGGTAGCGCGCATCGATCGGTACCATCCTTGAGCTTCTCCGACTTTCGGAAGGGTTAGGGTTAGGGTTAGGGATGAAAGCACATAGGAGAAAGAGATATTCTTGAATAACTTTTTTTGTGAAGGTCGGAGAGACTTGCAAGTAGGCTTTACCCCCACTAAATGGGGTAGCGCGCATCGATCGGTACCATCCTTGAGCTTCTCCGACTTTCGGAAGGGTTAGGGTTAGGGATGAAAGCACATAGGAGAAAGAGATATTCTTGAATAACTTTTTTTGTGAAGGTCGGAGAGACTTGGAAAGTGGTTGCATCTGGACTAATTTGGGTCCTGCGGATCGATTGGTACCATCCCCGAGCTTGTACGACCTTCGGAAGAGGTCGACCGACGAAATTCCCCCAAATCTGAGGAGATATTCTTGAATAACTTTTTTTGTGAAGGTCGGAGAGACTTGCAAGTAGGCTCTACCCCCACTAAATGGGGTTGCGCGCATCGATCAGTACCATCCTTGAGCTTCTCCGACTTTCGGAAGGGTTAGGGTTAGGGTTAGGGATGAAAGCACATAGGAGAAAGAGATATTCTTGAATAACTTTTTTTGTGAAGGTCGGAGAGACTTGCAAGTAGGCTCTACCCCCACTAAATGGGGTAGCGCGCATCGATCGGTACCATCCTTGAGCTTCTCCGACTTTCGGAAGGGTTAGGGTTAGGGTTAGGGATGAAAGCACATAGGAGAAAGAGATATTCTTGAATAACTTTTTTTGTGAAGGTCGGAGAGACTTGGAAAGTGGTTGCATCTGGACTAATTTGGGTCCTGCGGATCGATTGGTACCATCCCCGAGCTTGTACGACCTTCGGAAGAGGTCGACCGACGAAATTCCCCCAAATCTGAGGAGATATTCTTGAATAACTTTTTTTGTGAAGGTCGGAGAGACTTGCAAGTAGGCTCTACCCCCACTAAATGGGGTTGCGCGCATCGATCAGTACCATCCTTGAGCTTCTCCGACTTTCGGAAGGGTTAGGGTTAGGGTTAGGGATGAAAGCACATAGGAGAAAGAGATATTCTTGAATAACTTTTTTTGTGAAGGTCGGAGAGACTTGGAAAGTGGTTGCATCTGGACTAATTTGGGTCCTGCGGATCGATTGGTACCATCCCCGAGCTTGTACGACCTTCGGAAGAGGTCGACCGACGAAATTCCCCCAAATCTGAGGAGATATTCTTGAATAACTTTTTTTGTGAAGGTCGGAGAGACTTGCAAGTAGGCTCTACCCCCACTAAATGGGGTTGCGCGCATCGATCAGTACCATCCTTGAGCTTCTCCGACTTTCGGAAGGGTTAGGGTTAGGGTTAGGGATGAAAGCACATAGGAGAAAGAGATATTCTTGAATAACTTTTTTTGTGAAGGTCGGAGAGACTTGCAAGTAGGCTCTACCCCCACTAAATGGGGTAGCGCGCATCGATCGGTACCATCCTTGAGCTTCTCCGACTTTCGGAAGGGTTAGGGTTAGGGTTAGGGATGAAAGCACATAGGAGAAAGAGATATTCTTGAATAACTTTTTTTGTGAAGGTCGGAGAGACTTGCAAGTAGGCTTTACCCCCACTAAATGGGGTAGCGCGCATCGATCGGTACCATTCTTGAGCTTCTCCGACTTTCGGAAGGGTTAGGGTTAGGGTTAGGGATGAAAGCACATAGGAGAAAGAGATATTCTTGAATAACTTTTTTTGTGAAGGTCGGAGAGACTTGCAAGTAGGCTCTACCCCCACTAAATGGGGTAGCGCGCATCGATCGGTACCATCCTTGAGCTTCTCCGACTTTCGGAAGGGTTAGGGTTAGGGTTAGGGATGAAAGCACATAGGAGAAAGAGATATTCTTGAATAACTTTTTTTGTGAAGGTCGGAGAGACTTGGAAAGTGGTTGCATCTGGACTAATTTGGGTCCTGCGGATCGATTGGTACCATCCCCGAGCTTGTACGACCTTCGGAAGAGGTCGACCGACGAAATTCCCCCAAATCTGAGGAGATATTCTTGAATAACTTTTTTTGTGAAGGTCGGAGAGACTTGCAAGTAGGCTCTACCCCCACTAAATGGGGTTGCGCGCATCGATCGGTACCATCCTTGAGCTTCTCCGACTTTCGGAAGGGTTAGGGTTAGGGTTAGGGATGAAAGCACATAGGAGAAAGAGATATTCTTGAATAACTTTTTTTGTGAAGGTCGGAGAGACTTGCAAGTAGGCTCTACCCCCACTAAATGGGGTAGCGCGCATCGATCGGTACCATCCTTGAGCTTCTCCGACTTTCGGAAGGGTTAGGGTTAGGGTTAGGGATGAAAGCACATAGGAGAAAGAGATATTCTTGAATAACTTTTTTTGTGAAGGTCGGAGAGACTTGGAAAGTGGTTGCATCTGGACTAATTTGGGTCCTGCGGATCGATTGGTACCATCCCCGAGCTTGTACGACCTTCGGAAGAGGTCGACCGACGAAATTCCCCCAAATCTGAGGAGATATTCTTGAATAACTTTTTTTGTGAAGGTCGGAGAGACTTGCAAGTAGGCTCTACCCCCACTAAATGGGGTTGCGCGCATCGATCGGTACCATCCTTGAGCTTCTCCGACTTTCGGAAGGGTTAGGGTTAGGGTTAGGGATGAAAGCACATAGGAGAAAGAGATATTCTTGAATAACTTTTTTTGTGAAGGTCGGAGAGACTTGCAAGTAGGCTCTACCCCCACTAAATGGGGTAGCGCGCATCGATCGGTACCATCCTTGAGCTTCTCCGACTTTCGGAAGGGTTAGGGTTAGGGTTAGGGATGAAAGCACATAGGAGAAAGAGATATTCTTGAATAACTTTTTTTGTGAAGGTCGGAGAGACTTGGAAAGTGGTTGCATCTGGACTAATTTGGGTCCTGCAGATCGATTGGTACCATCCCCGAGCTTGTACGACCTTCGGAAGAGGTCGACCGACGAAATTCCCCCAAATCTGAGGAGATATTCTTGAATAACTTTTTTTGTGAAGGTCGGAGAGACTTGTGAGTAGGCTCTACCCCCACTAAATGGGGTTGCGCGCATCGATCAGTACCATCCTTGAGCTTCTCCGACTTTCGGAAGGGTTAGGGTTAGGGTTAGGGATGAAAGCACATAGGAGAAAGAGATATTCTTGAATAACTTTTTTTGTGAAGGTCGGAGAGACTTGGAAAGTGGTTGCATCTGGACTAATTTGGGTCCTGCGGATCGATTGGTACCATCCCCGAGCTTGTACGACCTTCGGAAGAGGTCGACCGACGAAATTCCCCCAAATCTGAGGAGATATTCTTGAATAACTTTTTTTGTGAAGGTCGGAGAGACTTGCAAGTAGGCTCTACCCCCACTAAATGGGGTTGCGCGCATCGATCGGTACCATCCTTGAGCTTCTCCGACTTTCGGAAGGGTTAGGGTTAGGGTTAGGGATGAAAGCACATAGGAGAAAGAGATATTCTTGAATAACTTTTTTTGTGAAGGTCGGAGAGACTTGCAAGTAGGCTCTACCCCCACTAAATGGGGTAGCGCGCATCGATCGGTACCATCCTTGAGCTTCTCCGACTTTCGGAAGGGTTAGGGTTAGGGTTAGGGATGAAAGCACATAGGAGAAAGAGATATTCTTGAATAACTTTTTTTGTGAAGGTCGGAGAGACTTGGAAAGTGGTTGCATCTGGACTAATTTGGGTCCTGCAGATCGATTGGTACCATCCCCGAGCTTGTACGACCTTCGGAAGAGGTCGACCGACGAAATTCCCCCAAATCTGAGGAGATATTCTTGAATAACTTTTTTTGTGAAGGTCGGAGAGACTTGCAAGTAGGCTCTACCCCCACTAAATGGGGTTGCGCGCATCGATCAGTACCATCCTTGAGCTTCTCCGACTTTCGGAAGGGTTAGGGTTAGGGTTAGGGATGAAAGCACATAGGAGAAAGAGATATTCTTGAATAACTTTTTTTGTGAAGGTCGGAGAGACTTGGAAAGTGGTTGCATCTGGACTAATTTGGGTCCTGCGGATCGATTGGTACCATCCCCGAGCTTGTACGACCTTCGGAAGAGGTCGACCGACGAAATTCCCCCAAATCTGAGGAGATATTCTTGAATAACTTTTTTTGTGAAGGTCGGAGAGACTTGCAAGTAGGCTCTACCCCCACTAAATGGGGTTGCGCGCATCGATCAGTACCATCCTTGAGCTTCTCCGACTTTCGGAAGGGTTAGGGTTAGGGTTAGGGATGAAAGCACATAGGAGAAAGAGATATTCTTAAATAACTTTTTTTGTGAAGGTCGGAGAGACTTGCAAGTAGGCTCTACCCCCACTAAATGGGGTAGCGCGCATCGATCGGTACCATCCTTGAGCTTCTCCGACTTTCGGAAGGGTTAGGGTTAGGGTTAGGGATGAAAGCACATAGGAGAAAGAGATATTCTTGAATAACTTTTTTTGTGAAGGTCGGAGAGACTTGGAAAGTGGTTGCATCTGGACTAATTTGGGTCCTGCGGATCGATTGGTACCATCCCCGAGCTTGTACGACCTTCGGAAGAGGTCGACCGACGAAATTCCCCCAAATCTGAGGAGATATTCTTGAATAACTTTTTTTGTGAAGGTCGGAGAGACTTGCAAGTAGGCTCTACCCCCACTAAATGGGGTTGCGCGCATCGATCAGTACCATCCTTGAGCTTCTCCGACTTTCGGAAGGGTTAGGGTTAGGGTTAGGGATGAAAGCACATAGGAGAAAGAGATATTCTTGAATAACTTTTTTTGTGAAGGTCGGAGAGACTTGGAAAGTGGTTGCATCTGGACTAATTTGGGTCCTGCGGATCGATTGGTACCATCCCCGAGCTTGTACGACCTTCGGAAGAGGTCGACCGACGAAATTCCCCCAAATCTGAGGAGATATTCTTGAATAACTTTTTTTGTGAAGGTCGGAGAGACTTGCAAGTAGGCTCTACCCCCACTAAATGGGGTTGCGCGCATCGATCAGTACCATCCTTGAGCTTCTCCGACTTTCGGAAGGGTTAGGGTTAGGGTTAGGGATGAAAGCACATAGGAGAAAGAGATATTCTTGAATAACTTTTTTTGTGAAGGTCGGAGAGACTTGCAAGTAGGCTCTACCCCCACTAAATGGGGTAGCGCGCATCGATCGGTACCATCCTTGAGCTTCTCCGACTTTCGGAAGGGTTAGGGTTAGGGTTAGGGATGAAAGCACATAGGAGAAAGAGATATTCTTGAATAACTTTTTTTGTGAAGGTCGGAGAGACTTGCAAGTAGGCTCTACCCCCACTAAATGGGGTAGCGCGCATCGATCGGTACCATTCTTGAGCTTCTCCGACTTTCGGAAGGGTTAGGGTTAGGGTTAGGGATGAAAGCACATAGGAGAAAGAGATATTCTTGAATAACTTTTTTTGTGAAGGTCGGAGAGACTTGCAAGTAGGCTCTACCCCCACTAAATGGGGTAGCGCGCATCGATCGGTACCATCCTTGAGCTTCTCCGACTTTCGGAAGGGTTAGGGTTAGGGTTAGGGATGAAAGCACATAGGAGAAAGAGATATTCTTGAATAACTTTTTTTGTGAAGGTCGGAGAGACTTGGAAAGTGGTTGCATCTGGACTAATTTGGGTCCTGCGGATCGATTGGTACCATCCCCGAGCTTGTACGACCTTCGGAAGAGGTCGACCGACGAAATTCCCCCAAATCTGAGGAGATATTCTTGAATAACTTTTTTTGTGAAGGTCGGAGAGACTTGCAAGTAGGCTCTACCCCCACTAAATGGGGTTGCGCGCATCGATCGGTACCATCCTTGAGCTTCTCCGACTTTCGGAAGGGTTAGGGTTAGGGTTAGGGATGAAAGCACATAGGAGAAAGAGATATTCTTGAATAACTTTTTTTGTGAAGGTCGGAGAGACTTGCAAGTAGGCTCTACCCCCACTAAATGGGGTAGCGCGCATCGATCGGTACCATCCTTGAGCTTCTCCGACTTTCGGAAGGGTTAGGGTTAGGGTTAGGGATGAAAGCACATAGGAGAAAGAGATATTCTTGAATAACTTTTTTTGTGAAGGTCGGAGAGACTTGGAAAGTGGTTGCATCTGGACTAATTTGGGTCCTGCGGATCGATTGGTACCATCCCCGAGCTTGTACGACCTTCGGAAGAGGTCGACCGACGAAATTCCCCCAAATCTGAGGAGATATTCTTGAATAACTTTTTTTGTGAAGGTCGGAGAGACTTGCAAGTAGGCTCTACCCCCACTAAATGGGGTTGCGCGCATCGATCGGTACCATCCTTGAGCTTCTCCGACTTTCGGAAGGGTTAGGGTTAGGGTTAGGGATGAAAGCACATAGGAGAAAGAGATATTCTTGAATAACTTTTTTTGTGAAGGTCGGAGAGACTTGCAAGTAGGCTCTACCCCCACTAAATGGGGTAGCGCGCATCGATCGGTACCATCCTTGAGCTTCTCCGACTTTCGGAAGGGTTAGGGTTAGGGTTAGGGATGAAAGCACATAGGAGAAAGAGATATTCTTGAATAACTTTTTTTGTGAAGGTCGGAGAGACTTGGAAAGTGGTTGCATCTGGACTAATTTGGGTCCTGCAGATCGATTGGTACCATCCCCGAGCTTGTACGACCTTCGGAAGAGGTCGACCGACGAAATTCCCCCAAATCTGAGGAGATATTCTTGAATAACTTTTTTTGTGAAGGTCGGAGAGACTTGCAAGTAGGCTCTACCCCCACTAAATGGGGTTGCGCGCATCGATCAGTACCATCCTTGAGCTTCTCCGACTTTCGGAAGGGTTAGGGTTAGGGTTAGGGATGAAAGCACATAGGAGAAAGAGATATTCTTGAATAACTTTTTTTGTGAAGGTCGGAGAGACTTGGAAAGTGGTTGCATCTGGACTAATTTGGGTCCTGCGGATCGATTGGTACCATCCCCGAGCTTGTACGACCTTCGGAAGAGGTCGACCGACGAAATTCCCCCAAATCTGAGGAGATATTCTTGAATAACTTTTTTTGTGAAGGTCGGAGAGACTTGCAAGTAGGCTCTACCCCCACTAAATGGGGTTGCGCGCATCGATCGGTACCATCCTTGAGCTTCTCCGACTTTCGGAAGGGTTAGGGTTAGGGTTAGGGATGAAAGCACATAGGAGAAAGAGATATTCTTAAATAACTTTTTTTGTGAAGGTCGGAGAGACTTGCAAGTAGGCTCTACCCCCACTAAATGGGGTAGCGCGCATCGATCGGTACCATCCTTGAGCTTCTCCGACTTTCGGAAGGGTTAGGGTTAGGGTTAGGGATGAAAGCACATAGGAGAAAGAGATATTCTTGAATAACTTTTTTTGTGAAGGTCGGAGAGACTTGGAAAGTGGTTGCATCTGGACTAATTTGGGTCCTGCGGATCGATTGGTACCATCCCCGAGCTTGTACGACCTTCGGAAGAGGTCGACCGACGAAATTCCCCCAAATCTGAGGAGATATTCTTGAATAACTTTTTTTGTGAAGGTCGGAGAGACTTGCAAGTAGGCTCTACCCCCACTAAATGGGGTTGCGCGCATCGATCAGTACCATCCTTGAGCTTCTCCGACTTTCGGAAGGGTTAGGGTTAGGGTTAGGGATGAAAGCACATAGGAGAAAGAGATATTCTTGAATAACTTTTTTTGTGAAGGTCGGAGAGACTTGGAAAGTGGTTGCATCTGGACTAATTTGGGTCCTGCGGATCGATTGGTACCATCCCCGAGCTTGTACGACCTTCGGAAGAGGTCGACCGACGAAATTCCCCCAAATCTGAGGAGATATTCTTGAATAACCTTTTTTTGTGAAGGTCGGAGAGACTTGCAAGTAGGCTCTACCCCCACTAAATGGGGTTGCGCGCATCGATCAGTACCATCCTTGAGCTTCTCCGACTTTCGGAAGGGTTAGGGTTAGGGTTAGGGATGAAAGCACATAGGAGAAAGAGATATTCTTGAATAACTTTTTTTGTGAAGGTCGGAGAGACTTGCAAGTAGGCTCTACCCCCACTAAATGGGGTAGCGCGCATCGATCGGTACCATCCTTGAGCTTCTCCGACTTTCGGAAGGGTTAGGGTTAGGGTTAGGGATGAAAGCACATAGGAGAAAGAGATATTCTTGAATAACTTTTTTTGTGAAGGTCGGAGAGACTTGCAAGTAGGCTCTACCCCCACTAAATGGGGTAGCGCGCATCGATCGGTACCATTCTTGAGCTTCTCCGACTTTCGGAAGGGTTAGGGTTAGGGTTAGGGATGAAAGCACATAGGAGAAAGAGATATTCTTGAATAACTTTTTTTGTGAAGGTCGGAGAGACTTGCAAGTAGGCTCTACCCCCACTAAATGGGGTAGCGCGCATCGATCGGTACCATCCTTGAGCTTCTCCGACTTTCGGAAGGGTTAGGGTTAGGGTTAGGGATGAAAGCACATAGGAGAAAGAGATATTCTTGAATAACTTTTTTTGTGAAGGTCGGAGAGACTTGGAAAGTGGTTGCATCTGGACTAATTTGGGTCCTGCGGATCGATTGGTACCATCCCCGAGCTTGTACGACCTTCGGAAGAGGTCGACCGACGAAATTCCCCCAAATCTGAGGAGATATTCTTGAATAACTTTTTTTGTGAAGGTCGGAGAGACTTGCAAGTAGGCTCTACCCCCACTAAATGGGGTTGCGCGCATCGATCGGTACCATCCTTGAGCTTCTCCGACTTTCGGAAGGGTTAGGGTTAGGGTTAGGGATGAAAGCACATAGGAGAAAGAGATATTCTTGAATAACTTTTTTTGTGAAGGTCGGAGAGACTTGCAAGTAGGCTCTACCCCCACTAAATGGGGTAGCGCGCATCGATCGGTACCATCCTTGAGCTTCTCCGACTTTCGGAAGGGTTAGGGTTAGGGTTAGGGATGAAAGCACATAGGAGAAAGAGATATTCTTGAATAACTTTTTTTGTGAAGGTCGGAGAGACTTGGAAAGTGGTTGCATCTGGACTAATTTGGGTCCTGCAGATCGATTGGTACCATCCCCGAGCTTGTACGACCTTCGGAAGAGGTCGACCGACGAAATTCCCCCAAATCTGAGGAGATATTCTTGAATAACTTTTTTTGTGAAGGTCGGAGAGACTTGCAAGTAGGCTCTACCCCCACTAAATGGGGTTGCGCGCATCGATCAGTACCATCCTTGAGCTTCTCCGACTTTCGGAAGGGTTAGGGTTAGGGTTAGGGATGAAAGCACATAGGAGAAAGAGATATTCTTGAATAACTTTTTTTGTGAAGGTCGGAGAGACTTGGAAAGTGGTTGCATCTGGACTAATTTGGGTCCTGCGGATCGATTGGTACCATCCCCGAGCTTGTACGACCTTCGGAAGAGGTCGACCGACGAAATTCCCCCAAATCTGAGGAGATATTCTTGAATAACTTTTTTTGTGAAGGTCGGAGAGACTTGCAAGTAGGCTCTACCCCCACTAAATGGGGTTGCGCGCATCGATCAGTACCATCCTTGAGCTTCTCCGACTTTCGGAAGGGTTAGGGTTAGGGTTAGGGATGAAAGCACATAGGAGAAAGAGATATTCTTGAATAACTTTTTTTGTGAAGGTCGGAGAGACTTGCAAGTAGGCTCTACCCCCACTAAATGGGGTAGCGCGCATCGATCGGTACCATCCTTGAGCTTCTCCGACTTTCGGAAGGGTTAGGGTTAGGGTTAGGGATGAAAGCACATAGGAGAAAGAGATATTCTTGAATAACTTTTTTTGTGAAGGTCGGAGAGACTTGGAAAGTGGTTGCATCTGGACTAATTTGGGTCCTGCAGATCGATTGGTACCATCCCCGAGCTTGTACGACCTTCGGAAGAGGTCGACCGACGAAATTCCCCCAAATCTGAGGAGATATTCTTGAATAACTTTTTTTGTGAAGGTCGGAGAGACTTGCAAGTAGGCTCTACCCCCACTAAATGGGGTTGCGCGCATCGATCAGTACCATCCTTGAGCTTCTCCGACTTTCGGAAGGGTTAGGGTTAGGGTTAGGGATGAAAGCACATAGGAGAAAGAGATATTCTTGAATAACTTTTTTTGTGAAGGTCGGAGAGACTTGGAAAGTGGTTGCATTTGGACTAATTTGGGTCCTGCGGATCGATTGGTACTATCCCCGAGCTTGTACGACCTTCGGAAGAGGTCGACCGACGAAATTCCCCCAAATCTGAGGAGATATTCTTGAATAACTTTTTTTGTGAAGGTCGGAGAGACTTGCAAGTAGGCTCTACCCCCACTAAATGGGGTTGCGCGCATCTTTCAGTACCATCCTTGAGCTTCTCCGACTTTCGGAAGGGTTAGGGTTAGGGTTAGGGATGAAAGCACATAGGAGAAAGAGATATTCTTGAATAACTTTTTTTGTGAAGGTCGGAGAGACTTGCAAGTAGGCTCTACCCCCACTAAATGGGGTAGCGCGCATCGATCGGTACCATCCTTGAGCTTCTCCGACTTTCGGAAGGGTTAGGGTTAGGGTTAGGGATGAAAGCACATAGGAGAAAGAGATATTCTTGAATAACTTTTTTTGTGAAGGTCGGAGAGACTTGCAAGTAGGCTCTACCCCCACTAAATGGGGTAGCGCGCATCGATCGGTACCATTCTTGAGCTTCTCCGACTTTCGGAAGGGTTAGGGTTAGGGTTAGGGATGAAAGCACATAGGAGAAAGAGATATTCTTGAATAACTTTTTTTGTGAAGGTCGGAGAGACTTGCAAGTAGGCTCTACCCCCACTAAATGGGGTAGCGCGCATCGATCGGTACCATCCTTGAGCTTCTCCGACTTTCGGAAGGGTTAGGGTTAGGGTTAGGGATGAAAGCACATAGGAGAAAGAGATATTCTTGAATAACTTTTTTTGTGAAGGTCGGAGAGACTTGCAAGTAGGCTCTACCCCCACTAAATGGGGTAGCGCGCATCGATCGGTACCATCCTTGAGCTTCTCCGACTTTCGGAAGGGTTAGGGTTAGGGATGAAAGCACATAGGAGAAAGAGATATTCTTGAATAACTTTTTTTGTGAAGGTCGGAGAGACTTGGAAAGTGGTTGCATCTGGACTAATTTGGGTCCTGCGGATCGATTGGTACCATCCCCGAGCTTGTACGACCTTCGGAAGAGGTCGACCGACGAAATTCCCCCAAATCTGAGGAGATATTCTTGAATAACTTTTTTTGTGAAGGTCGGAGAGACTTGCAAGTAGGCTCTACCCCCACTAAATGGGGTTGCGCGCATCGATCAGTACCATCCTTGAGCTTCTCCGACTTTCGGAAGGGTTAGGGTTAGGGTTAGGGATGAAAGCACATAGGAGAAAGAGATATTCTTGAATAACTTTTTTTGTGAAGGTCGGAGAGACTTGGAAAGTGGTTGCATCTGGACTAATTTGGGTCCTGCGGATCGATTGGTACCATCCCCGAGCTTGTACGACCTTCGGAAGAGGTCGACCGACGAAATTCCCCCAAATCTGAGGAGATATTCTTGAATAACTTTTTTTGTGAAGGTCGGAGAGACTTGCAAGTAGGCTCTACCCCCACTAAATGGGGTTGCGCACATCGATCAGTACCATCCTTGAGCTTCTCCGACTTTCGGAAGGGTTAGGGTTAGGGTTAGGGATGAAAGCACATAGGAGAAAGAGATATTCTTGAATAACTTTTTTTATGAAGGTCGGAGAGACTTGCAAGTAGGCTCTACCCCCACTAAATGGGGTAGCGCGCATCGATCGGTACCATCCTTGAGCTTCTCCGACTTTCGGAAGGGTTAGGGTTAGGGTTAGGGATGAAAGCACATAGGAGAAAGAGATATTCTTGAATAACTTTTTTTGTGAAGGTCGGAGAGACTTGGAAAGTGGTTGCATCTGGACTAATTTGGGTCCTGCGGATCGATTGGTACCATCCCCGAGCTTGTACGACCTTCGGAAGAGGTCGACCGACGAAATTCCCCCAAATCTGAGGAGATATTCTTGAATAACTTTTTTTGTGAAGGTCGGAGAGACTTGCAAGTAGGCTCTACCCCCACTAAATGGGGTTGCGCGCATCGATCAGTACCATCCTTGAGCTTCTCCGACTTTCGGAAGGGTTAGGGTTAGGGTTAGGGATGAAAGCACATAGGAGAAAGAGATATTCTTGAATAACTTTTTTTGTGAAGGTCGGAGAGACTTGGAAAGTGGTTGCATCTGGACTAATTTGGGTCCTGCGGATCGATTGGTACCATCCCCGAGCTTGTACGACCTTCGGAAGAGGTCGACCGACGAAATTCCCCCAAATCTGAGGAGATATTCTTGAATAACTTTTTTTGTGAAGGTCGGAGAGACTTGCAAGTAGGCTCTACCCCCACTAAATGGGGTTGCGCGCATCGATCAGTACCATCCTTGAGCTTCTCCGACTTTCGGAAGGGTTAGGGTTAGGGTTAGGGATGAAAGCACATAGGAGAAAGAGATATTCTTGAATAACTTTTTTTGTGAAGGTCGGAGAGACTTGCAAGTAGGCTCTACCCCCACTAAATGGGGTAGCGCGCATCGATCGGTACCATCCTTGAGCTTCTCCGACTTTCGGAAGGGTTAGGGTTAGGGTTAGGGATGAAAGCACATAGGAGAAAGAGATATTCTTGAATAACTTTTTTTGTGAAGGTCGGAGAGACTTGCAAGTAGGCTCTACCCCCACTAAATGGGGTAGCGCGCATCGATCGGTACCATTCTTGAGCTTCTCCGACTTTCGGAAGGGTTAGGGTTAGGGTTAGGGATGAAAGCACATAGGAGAAAGAGATATTCTTGAATAACTTTTTTTGTGAAGGTCGGAGAGACTTGCAAGTAGGCTCTACCCCCACTAAATGGGGTAGCGCGCATCGATCGGTACCATCCTTGAGCTTCTCCGACTTTCGGAAGGGTTAGGGTTAGGGTTAGGGATGAAAGCACATAGGAGAAAGAGATATTCTTGAATAACTTTTTTTGTGAAGGTCGGAGAGACTTGGAAAGTGGTTGCATCTGGACTAATTTGGGTCCTGCGGATCGATTGGTACCATCCCCGAGCTTGTACGACCTTCGGAAGAGGTCGACCGACGAAATTCCCCCAAATCTGAGGAGATATTCTTGAATAACTTTTTTGTGAAGGTCGGAGAGACTTGCAAGTAGGCTCTACCCCCACTAAATGGGGTTGCGCGCATCGATCGGTACCATCTTTGAGCTTCTCCGACTTTCGGAAGGGTTAGGGTTAGGGTTAGGGATGAAAGCACATAGGAGAAAGAGATATTCTTGAATAAATTTTTTTGTGAAGGTCGGAGAGACTTGCAAGTAGGCTCTACCCCCACTAAATGGGGTAGCGCGCATCGATCGGTACCATCCTTGAGCTTCTCCGACTTTCGGAAGGGTTAGGGTTAGGGTTAGGGATGAAAGCACATAGGAGAAAGAGATATTCTTGAATAACTTTTTTTGTGAAGGTCGGAGAGACTTGGAAAGTGGTTGCATCTGGACTAATTTGGGTCCTGCGGATCGATTGGTACCATCCCCGAGCTTGTACGACCTTCGGAAGAGGTCGACCGACGAAATTCCCCCAAATCTGAGGAGATATTCTTGAATAACTTTTTTTGTGAAGGTCGGAGAGACTTGCAAGTAGGCTCTACCCCCACTAAATGGGGTTGCGCGCATCGATCGGTACCATCCTTGAGCTTCTCCGACTTTCGGAAGGGTTAGGGTTAGGGTTAGGGATGAAAGCACATAGGAGAAAGAGATATTCTTGAATAACTTTTTTTGTGAAGGTCGGAGAGACTTGCAAGTAGGCTCTACCCCCACTAAATGGGGTAGCGCGCATCGATCGGTACCATCCTTGAGCTTCTCCGACTTTCGGAAGGGTTAGGGTTAGGGTTAGGGATGAAAGCACATAGGAGAAAGAGATATTCTTGAATAACTTTTTTTGTGAAGGTCGGAGAGACTTGGAAAGTGGTTGCATCTGGACTAATTTGGGTCCTGCAGATCGATTGGTACCATCCCCGAGCTTGTACGACCTTCGGAAGAGGTCGACCGACGAAATTCCCCCAAATCTGAGGAGATATTCTTGAATAACTTTTTTTGTGAAGGTCGGAGAGACTTGCAAGTAGGCTCTACCCCCACTAAATGGGGTTGCGCGCATCGATCAGTACCATCCTTGAGCTTCTCCGACTTTCGGAAGGGTTAGGGTTAGGGTTAGGGATGAAAGCACATAGGAGAAAGAGATATTCTTGAATAACTTTTTTTGTGAAGGTCGGAGAGACTTGGAAAGTGGTTGCATCTGGACTAATTTGGGTCCTGCAGATCGATTGGTACCATCCCCGAGCTTGTACGACCTTCGGAAGAGGTCGACCGACGAAATTCCCCCAAATCTGAGGAGATATTCTTGAATAACTTTTTTTGTGAAGGTCGGAGAGACTTGCAAGTAGGCTCTACCCCCACTAAATGGGGTTGCGCGCATCGATCGGTACCATCCTTGAGCTTTTCCGACTTTCGGAAGGGTTAGGGTTAGGGTTAGGGATGAAAGCACATAGGAGAAAGAGATATTCTTGAATAACTTTTTTTGTGAAGGTCGGAGAGACTTGCAAGTAGGCTCTACCCCCACTAAATGGGGTAGCGCGCATCGATCGGTACCATCCTTGAGCTTCTCCGACTTTCGGAAGGGTTAGGGTTAGGGTTAGGGATGAAAGCACATAGGAGAAAGAGATATTCTTGAATAACTTTTTTTGTGAAGGTCGGAGAGACTTGGAAAGTGGTTGCATCTGGACTAATTTGGGTCCTGCAGATCGATTGGTACCATCCCCGAGCTTGTACGACCTTCGGAAGAGGTCGACCGACGAAATTCCCCCAAATCTGAGGAGATATTCTTGAATAACTTTTTTTGTGAAGGTCGGAGAGACTTGCAAGTAGGCTCTACCCCCACTAAATGGGGTTGCGCGCATCGATCAGTACCATCCTTGAGCTTCTCCGACTTTCGGAAGGGTTAGGGTTAGGGTTAGGGATGAAAGCACATAGGAGAAAGAGATATTCTTGAATAACTTTTTTTGTGAAGGTCGGAGAGACTTGGAAAGTGGTTGCATCTGGACTAATTTGGGTCCTGCGGATCGATTGGTACCATCCCCGAGCTTGTACGACCATCGGAAGAGGTCGACCGACGAAATTCCCCCAAATCTGAGGAGATATTCTTGAATAACTTTTTTTGTGAAGGTCGGAGAGACTTGCAAGTAGGCTCTACCCCCACTAAATGGGGTAGCGCGCATAGATCGGTACCATCCTTGAGCTTCTCCGACTTTCGGAAGGGTTAGGGTTAGGGTTAGGGATGAAAGCACATAGGAGAAAGAGATATTCTTGAATAACTTTTTTTGTGAAGGTCGGAGAGACTTGGAAAGTGGTTGCATCTGGACTAATTTGGGTCCTGCAGATCGATTGGTACCATCCCCGAGCTTGTACGACCTTCGGAAGAGGTCGACCGACGAAATTCCCCCAAATCTGAGGAGATATTCTTGAATAACTTTTTTTGTGAAGGTCGGAGAGACTTGCAAGTAGGCTCTACCCCCACTAAATGGGGTTGCGCGCATCGATCAGTACCATCCTTGAGCTTCTCCGACTTTCGGAAGGGTTAGGGTTAGGGTTAGGGATGAAAGCACATAGGAGAAAGAGATATTCTTGAATAACTTTTTTTGTGAAGGTCGGAGAGACTTGGAAAGTGGTTGCATCTGGACTAATTTGGGTCCTGCGGATCGATTGGTACCATCCCCGAGCTTGTACGACCTTCGGAAGAGGTCGACCGACGAAATTCCCCCAAATCTGAGGAGATATTCTTGAATAACTTTTTTTGTGAAGGTCGTAGAGACTTGCAAGTAGGCTCTACCCCCACTAAATGGGGTTGCGCGCATCGATCAGTACCATCCTTGAGCTTCTCCGACTTTCGGAAGGGTTAGGGTTAGGGTTAGGGATGAAAGCACATAGGAGAAAGAGATATTCTTGAATAACTTTTTTTGTGAAGGTCGGAGAGACTTGCAAGTAGGCTCTACCCCCACTAAATGGGGTAGCGCGCATCGATCGGTACCATCCTTGAGCTTCTCCGACTTTCGGAAGGGTTAGGGTTAGGGTTAGGGATGAAAGCACATAGGAGAAAGAGATATTCTTGAATAACTTTTTTTGTGAAGGTCGGAGAGACTTGCAAGTAGGCTCTACCCCCACTAAATGGGGTAGCGCGCATCGATCGGTACCATCCTTGAGCTTCTCCGACTTTCGGAAGGGTTAGGGTTAGGGTTAGGGATGAAAGCACATAGGAGAAAGAGATATTCTTGAATAACTTTTTTTGTGAAGGTCGGAGAGACTTGCAAGTAGGCTCTACCCCCACTAAATGGGGTAGCGCGCATCGATCGGTACCATCCTTGAGCTTCTCCGACTTTCGGAAGGGTTAGGGTTAGGGATGAAAGCACATAGGAGAAAGAGATATTCTTGAATAACTTTTTTTGTGAAGGTCGGAGAGACTTGGAAAGTGGTTGCATCTGGACTAATTTGGGTCCTGCGGATCGATTGGTACCATCCCCGAGCTTGTACGACCTTCGGAAGAGGTCGACCGACGAAATTCCCCCAAATCTGAGGAGATATTCTTGAATAACTTTTTTTGTGAAGGTCGGAGAGACTTGCAAGTAGGCTCTACCCCCACTAAATGGGGTAGCGCGCATCGATCGGTACCATCCTTGAGCTTCTCCGACTTTCGGAAGGGTTAGGGTTAGGGTTAGGGATGAAAGCACATAGGAGAAAGAGATATTCTTGAATAACTTTTTTTGTGAAGGTCGGAGAGACTTGCAAGTAGGCTCTACCCCCACTAAATGGGGTAGCGCGCATCGATCGGTACCATCCTTGAGCTTCTCCGACTTTCGGAAGGGTTAGGGTTAGGGTTAGGGATGAAAGCACATAGGAGAAAGAGATATTCTTGAATAACTTTTTTTGTGAAGGTCGGAGAGACTTGCAAGTAGGCTCTACCCCCACTAAATGGGGTAGCGCGCATCGATCGGTACCATCCTTGAGCTTCTCCGACTTTCGGAAGGGTTAGGGTTAGGGATGAAAGCACATAGGAGAAAGAGATATTCTTGAATAACTTTTTTTGTGAAGGTCGGAGAGACTTGGAAAGTGGTTGCATCTGGACTAATTTGGGTCCTGCGGATCGATTGGTACCATCCCCGAGCTTGTACGACCTTCGGAAGAGGTCGACCGACGAAATTCCCCCAAATCTGAGGAGATATTCTTGAATAACTTTTTTTGTGAAGGTCGGAGAGACTTGCAAGTAGGCTCTACCCCCACTAAATGGGGTAGCGCGCATCGATCGGTACCATCCTTGAGCTTCTCCGACTTTCGGAAGGGTTAGGGTTAGGGTTAGGGATGAAAGCACATAGGAGAAAGAGATATTCTTGAATAACTTTTTTTGTGAAGGTCGGAGAGACTTGGAAAGTGGTTGCATCTGGACTAATTTGGGTCCTGCGGATCGATTGGTACCATCCCCGAGCTTGTACGACCTTCGGAAGAGGTCGACCGACGAAATTCCCCCAAATCTGAGGAGATATTCTTGAATAACTTTTTTTGTGAAGGTCGGAGAGACTTGCAAGTAGGCTCTACCCCCACTAAATGGGGTTGCGCGCATCGATCAGTACCATCCTTGAGCTTCTCCGACTTTCGGAAGGGTTAGGGTTAGGGTTAGGGATGAAAGCACATAGGAGAAAGAGATATTCTTGAATAACTTTTTTTTTGAAGGTCGGAGAGACTTGCAAGTAGGCTCTACCCCCACTAAATGGGGTAGCGCGCATCGATCGGTACCATCTTTGAGCTTCTCCGACTTTCGGAAGGGTTAGGGTTAGGGTTAGGGATGAAAGCACATAGGAGAAAGAGATATTCTTGAATAACTTTTTTTGTGAAGGTCGGAGAGACTTGCAAGTAGGCTCTACCCCCACTAAATGGGGTAGCGCGCATCGATCGGTACCATCCTTGAGCTTCTCCGACTTTCGGAAGGGTTAGGGTTAGGGTTAGGGATGAAAGCACATAGGAGAAAGAGATATTCTTGAATAACTTTTTTTGTGAAGGTCGGAGAGACTTGCAAGTAGGCTCTACCCCCACTAAATGGGGTAGCGCGCATCGATCGGTACCATCCTTGAGCTTCTCCGACTTTCGGAAGGGTTAGGGTTAGGGTTAGGGATGAAAGCACATAGGAGAAAGAGATATTCTTGAATAACTTTTTTTGTGAAGGTCGGAGAGACTTGGAAAGTGGTTGCATCTGGACTAATTTGGGTCCTGCGGATCGATTGGTACCATCCCCGAGCTTGTACGACCTTCGGAAGAGGTCGACCGACGAAATTCCCCCAAATCTGAGGAGATATTCTTGAATAACTTTTTTTGTGAAGGTCGGAGAGACTTGCAAGTAGGCTCTACCCCCACTAAATGGGGTAGCGCGCATCGATCGGTACCATCCTTGAGCTTCTCCGACTTTCGGAAGGGTTAGGGTTAGGGTTAGGGATGAAAGCACATAGGAGAAAGAGATATTCTTGAATAACTTTTTTTGTGAAGGTCGGAGAGACTTGGAAAGTGGTTGCATCTGGACTAATTTGGGTCCTGCGGATCGATTGGTACCATCCCCGAGCTTGTACGACCTTCGGAAGAGGTCGACCGACGAAATTCCCCCAAATCTGAGGAGATATTCTTGAATAACTTTTTTTGTGAAGGTCGGAGAGACTTGCAAGTAGGCTCTACCCCCACTAAATGGGGTTGCGCGCATCGATCAGTACCATCCTTGAGCTTCTCCGACTTTCGGAAGGGTTAGGGTTAGGGTTAGGGATGAAAGCACATAGGAGAAAGAGATATTCTTGAATAACTTTTTTTTTGAAGGTCGGAGAGACTTGCAAGTAGGCTCTACCCCCACTAAATGGGGTAGCGCGCATCGATCGGTACCATCTTTGAGCTTCTCCGACTTTCGGAAGGGTTAGGGTTAGGGTTAGGGATGAAAGCACATAGGAGAAAGAGATATTCTTGAATAACTTTTTTTGTGAAGGTCGGAGAGACTTGCAAGTAGGCTCTACCCCCACTAAATGGGGTAGCGCACATCGATCGGTACCATCCTTGAGCTTCTCCGACTTTCGGAAGGGTTAGGGTTAGGGTTAGGGATGAAAGCACATAGGAGAAAGAGATATTCTTGAATAACTTTTTTTGTGAAGGTCGGAGAGACTTGCAAGTAGGCTCTACCCCCACTAAATGGGGTAGCGCGCATCGATCGGTACCATCCTTGAGCTTCTCCGACTTTCGGAAGGGTTAGGGTTAGGGTTAGGGATGAAAGCACATAGGAGAAAGAGATATTCTTGAATAACTTTTTTTGTGAAGGTCGGAGAGACTTGGAAAGTGGTTGCATCTGGACTAATTTGGGTCCTGCGGATCGATTGGTACCATCCCCGAGCTTGAACGACCTTCGGAAGAGGTCGACCGACGAAATTCCCCCAAATCTGAGGAGATATTCTTGAATAACTTTTTTTGTGAAGGTCGGAGAGACTTGCAAGTAGGCTCTACCCCCACTAAATGGGGTAGCGCGCATCGATCGGTACCATCCTTGAGCTTCTCCGACTTTCGGAAGGGTTAGGGTTAGGGTTAGGGATGAAAGCACATAGGAGAAAGAGATATTCTTGAATAACTTTTTTTGTGAAGGTCGGAGAGACTTGGAAAGTGGTTGCATCTGGACTAATTTGGGTCCTGCGGATCGATTGGTACCATCCCCGAGCTTGTACGACCTTCGAAAGAGGTCGACCGACGAAATTCCCCCAAATCTGAGGAGATATTCTTGAATAACTTTTTTTGTGAAGGTCGGAGAGACTTGCAAGTAGGCTCTACCCCCACTAAATGGGGTAGCGCGCATCGATCGGTACCATCCTTGAGCTTCTCCGACTTTCGGAAGGGTTAGGGTTAGGGTTAGGGATGAAAGCACATAGGAGAAAGAGATATTCTTGAATAACTTTTTTTGTGAAGGTCGGAGAGACTTGGAAAGTGGTTGCATCTGGACTAATTTGGGTCCTGCGGATCGATTGGTACCATCCCCGAGCTTGTACGACCTTCGGAAGAGGTCGACCGACGAAATTCCCCCAAATCTGAGGAGATATTCTTGAATAACTTTTT
Organism: Limanda limanda; assembly: GCF_963576545.1. NCBI lineage: Eukaryota > Metazoa > Chordata > Actinopteri > Pleuronectiformes > Pleuronectidae > Limanda > Limanda limanda. The sequence goes on from NW_026870479.1 coordinate 63,669, forward strand.
TTGTGAAGGTCGGAGAGACTTGCAAGTAGGCTCTACCCCCACTAAATGGGGTTGCGCGCATCGATCAGTACCATCCTTGAGCTTCTCCGACTTTCGGAAGGGTTAGGGTTAGGGTTAGGGATGAAAGCACATAGGAGAAAGAGATATTCTTGAATAACTTTTTTTTTGAAGGTCGGAGAGACTTGCAAGTAGGCTCTACCCCCACTAAATGGGGTAGCGCGCATCGATCGGTACCATCTTTGAGCTTCTCCGACTTTCGGAAGGGTTAGGGTTAGGGTTAGGGATGAAAGCACATAGGAGAAAGAGATATTCTTGAATAACTTTTTTTGTGAAGGTCGGAGAGACTTGCAAGTAGGCTCTACCCCCACTAAATGGGGTAGTGCGCATCGATCGGTACCATCCTTGAGCTTCTCCGACTTTCGGAAGGGTTAGGGTTAGGGTTAGGGATGAAAGCACATAGGAGAAAGAGATATTCTTGAATAACTTTTTTTGTGAAGGTCGGAGAGACTTGCAAGTAGGCTCTACCCCCACTAAATGGGGTAGCGCGCATCGATCGGTACCATCCTTGAGCTTCTCCGACTTTCTGAAGGGTTAGGGTTAGGGTTAGGGATGAAAGCACATAGGAGAAAGAGATATTCTTGAATAACTTTTTTTGTGAAGGTCGGAGAGACTTGGAAAGTGGTTGCATCTGGACTAATTTGGGTCCTGCGGATCGATTGGTACCATCCCCGAGCTTGTACGACCTTCGGAAGAGGTCGACCGACGAAATTCCCCCAAATCTGAGGAGATATTCTTGAATAACTTTTTTTGTGAAGGTTGGAGAGACTTGCAAGTAGGCTCTACCCCCACTAAATGGGGTAGCGCGCATCGATCGGTACCATCCTTGAGCTTCTCCGACTTTCGGAAGGGTTAGGGTTAGGGTTAGGGATGAAAGCACATAGGAGAAAGAGATATTCTTGAATAACTTTTTTTGTGAAGGTCGGAGAGACTTGGAAAGTGGTTGCATCTGGACTAATTTGGGTCCTGCGGATCGATTGGTACCATCCCCGAGCTTGTACGACCTTCGGAAGAGGTCGACCGACGAAATTCCCCCAAATCTGAGGAGATATTCTTGAATAACTTTTTTTTTGAAGGTCGGAGAGACTTGCAAGTAGGCTCTACCCCCACTAAATGGGGTAGCGCGCATCGATCGGTACCATCTTTGAGCTTCTCCGACTTTCGGAAGGGTTAGGGTTAGGGTTAGGGATGAAAGCACATAGGAGAAAGAGATATTCTTGAATAACTTTTTTTGTGAAGGTCGGAGAGACTTGCAAGTAGGCTCTACCCCCACTAAATGGGGTAGTGCGCATCGATCGGTACCATCCTTGAGCTTCTCCGACTTTCGGAAGGGTTAGGGTTAGGGTTAGGGATGAAAGCACATAGGAGAAAGAGATATTCTTGAATAACTTTTTTTGTGAAGGTCGGAGAGACTTGCAAGTAGGCTCTACCCCCACTAAATGGGGTAGCGCGCATCGATCGGTACCATCCTTGAGCTTCTCCGACTTTCGGAAGGGTTAGGGTTAGGGTTAGGGATGAAAGCACATAGGAGAAAGAGATATTCTTGAATAACTTTTTTTGTGAAGGTCGGAGAGACTTGGAAAGTGGTTGCATCTGGACTAATTTGGGTCCTGCGGATCGATTGGTACCATCCCCGAGCTTGTACGACCTTCGGAAGAGGTCGACCGACGAAATTCCCCCAAATCTGAGGAGATATTCTTGAATAACTTTTTTTGTGAAGGTTGGAGAGACTTGCAAGTAGGCTCTACCCCCACTAAATGGGGTAGCGCGCATCGATCGGTACCATCCTTGAGCTTCTCCGACTTTCGGAAGGGTTAGGGTTAGGGTTAGGGATGAAAGCACATAGGAGAAAGAGATATTCTTGAATAACTTTTTTTGTGAAGGTCGGAGAGACTTGGAAAGTGGTTGCATCTGGACTAATTTGGGTCCTGCGGATCGATTGGTACCATCCCCGAGCTTGTACGACCTTCGGAAGAGGTCGACCGACGAAATTCCCCCAAATCTGAGGAGATATTCTTGAATAACTTTTTTTATGAAGGTCGGAGAGACTTGCAAGTAGGCTCTACCCCCACTAAATGGGGTTGCGCGCATCGATCAGTACCATCCTTGAGCTTCTCCGACTTTCGGAAGGGTTAGGGTTAGGGTTAGGGATGAAAGCACATAGGAGAAAGAGATATTCTTGAATAACTTTTTTTGTGAAGGTCGGAGAGACTTGGAAAGTGGTTGCATCTGGACTAATTTGGGTCCTGCGGATCGATTGGTACCATCCCCGAGCTTGTACGACCTTCGGAAGAGGTCGACCGACGAAATTCCCCCAAATCTGAGGAGATATTCTTGAATAACTTTTTTTGTGAAGGTCGGAGAGACTTGCAAGTAGGCTCTACCCCCACTAAATGGGGTTGCGCGCATCGATCAGTACCATCCTTGAGCTTCTCCGACTTTCGGAAGGGTTAGGGTTAGGGTTAGGGATGAAAGCACATAGGAGAAAGAGATATTCTTGAATAACTTTTTTTGTGAAGGTCGGAGAGACTTGCAAGTAGGCTCTACCCCCACTAAATGGGGTAGCGCGCATCGATCGGTACCATCCTTGAGCTTCTCCGACTTTCGGAAGGGTTAGGGTTAGGGTTAGGGATGAAAGCACATAGGAGAAAGAGATATTCTTGAATAACTTTTTTTGTGAAGGTCGGAGAGACTTGCAAGTAGGCTCTACCCCCACTAAATGGGGTAGCGCGCATCGATCGGTACCATCCTTGAGCTTCTCCGACTTTCGGAAGGGTTAGGGTTAGGGTTAGGGATGAAAGCACATAGGAGAAAGAGATATTCTTGAATAACTTTTTTTGTGAAGGTCGGAGAGACTTGCAAGTAGGCTCTACCCCCACTAAATGGGGTAGCGCGCATCGATCGGTACCATCCTTGAGCTTCTCCGACTTTCGGAAGGGTTAGGGTTAGGGATGAAAGCACATAGGAGAAAGAGATATTCTTGAATAACTTTTTTTGTGAAGGTCGGAGAGACTTGGAAAGTGGTTGCATCTGGACTAATTTGGGTCCTGCGGATCGATTGGTACCATCCCCGAGCTTGTACGACCTTCGGAAGAGGTCGACCGACGAAATTCCCCCAAATCTGAGGAGATATTCTTGAATAACTTTTTTTGTGAAGGTCGGAGAGACTTGCAAGTAGGCTCTACCCCCACTAAATGGGGTAGCGCGCATCGATCGGTACCATCCTTGAGCTTCTCCGACTTTCGGAAGGGTTAGGGTTAGGGTTAGGGATGAAAGCACATAGGAGAAAGAGATATTCTTGAATAACTTTTTTTGTGAAGGTCGGAGAGACTTGGAAAGTGGTTGCATCTGGACTAATTTGGGTCCTGCGGATCGATTGGTACCATCCCCGAGCTTGTACGACCTTCGGAAGAGGTCGACCGACGAAATTCCCCCAAATCTGAGGAGATATTCTTGAATAACTTTTTTTGTGAAGGTCGGAAAGACTTGCAAGTAGGCTCTACCCCCACTAAATGGGGTTGCGCGCATCGATCAGTACCATCCTTGAGCTTCTCCGACTTTCGGAAGGGTTAGGGTTAGGGTTAGGGATGAAAGCACATAGGAGAAAGAGATATTCTTGAATAACTTTTTTTTTGAAGGTCGGAGAGACTTGCAAGTAGGCTCTACCCCCACTAAATGGGGTAGCGCGCATCGATCGGTACCATCTTTGAGCTTCTCCGACTTTCGGAAGGGTTAGGGTTAGGGTTAGGGATGAAAGCACATAGGAGAAAGAGATATTCTTGAATAACTTTTTTTGTGAAGGTCGGAGAGACTTGCAAGTAGGCTCTACCCCCACTAAATGGGGTAGCGCGCATCGATCGGTACCATCCTTGAGCTTCTCCGACTTTCGGAAGGGTTAGGGTTAGGGTTAGGGATGAAAGCACATAGGAGAAAGAGATATTCTTGAATAACTTTTTTTGTGAAGGTCGGAGAGACTTGCAAGTAGGCTCTACCCCCACTAAATGGGGTAGCGCGCATCGATCGGTACCATCCTTGAGCTTCTCCGACTTTCGGAAGGGTTAGGGTTAGGGTTAGGGATGAAAGCACATAGGAGAAAGAGATATTCTTGAATAACTTTTTTTGTGAAGGTCGGAGAGACTTGGAAAGTGGTTGCATCTGGACTAATTTGGGTCCTGCGGATCGATTGGTACCATCCCCGAGCTTGTACGACCTTCGGAAGAGGTCGACCGACGAAATTCCCCCAAATCTGAGGAGATATTCTTGAATAACTTTTTTTGTGAAGGTCGGAGAGACTTGCAAGTAGGCTCTACCCCCACTAAATGGGGTAGCGCGCATCGATCGGTACCATCCTTGAGCTTCTCCGACTTTCGGAAGGGTTAGGGTTAGGGATGAAAGCACATAGGAGAAAGAGATATTCTTGAATAACTTTTTTTGTGAAGGTCGGAGAGACTTGGAAAGTGGTTGCATCTGGACTAATTCGGGTCCTGCGGATCGATTGGTACCATCCCCGAGCTTGTACGACCTTCGGAAGAGGTCGACCGACGAAATTCCCCCAAATCTGAGGAGATATTCTTGAATAACTTTTTTTGTGAAGGTCGGAGAGACTTGCAAGTAGGCTCTACCCCCACTAAATGGGGTTGCGCGCATCGATCAGTACCATCTTTGAGCTTCTCCGACTTTCGGAAGGGTTAGGGTTAGGGTTAGGGATGAAAGCACATAGGAGAAAGAGATATTCTTGAATAACTTTTTTTGTGAAGGTCGGAGAGACTTGCAAGTAGGCTCTACCCCCACTAAATGGGGTAGCGCGCATCGATCGGTACCATCCTTGAGCTTCTCCGACTTTCGGAAGGGTTAGGGTTAGGGTTAGGGATGAAAGCACATAGGAGAAAGAGATATTCTTGAATAACTTTTTTTTGAAGGTCGGAGAGACTTGGAAAGTGGTTGCATCTGGACTAATTTGGGTCCTGCGGATCGATTGGTACCATCCCCGAGCTTGTACGACCTTCGGAAGAGGTCGACCGACGAAATTCCCCCAAATCTGAGGAGATATTCTTGAATAACTTTTTTTGTGAAGGTCGGAGAGACTTGCAAGTAGGCTCTACCCCCACTAAATGGGGTTGCGCGCATCGATCGGTACCATCCTTGAGCTTCTCCGACTTTCGGAAGGGTTAGGGTTAGGGTTAGGGATGAAAGCACATAGGAGAAAGAGATATTCTTGAATAACTTTTTTTGTGAAGGTCGGAGAGACTTGCAAGTAGGCTCTACCCCCACTAAATGGGGTAGCGCGCATCGATCGGTACCATCCTTGAGCTTCTCCGACTTTCGGAAGGGTTAGGGTTAGGGTTAGGGATGAAAGCACATAGGAGAAAGAGATATTCTTGAATAACTTTTTTTGTGAAGGTCGGAGAGACTTGGAAAGTGGTTGCATCTGGACTAATTTGGGTCCTGCGGATCGATTGGTACCATCCCCGAGCTTGTACGACCTTCGGAAGAGGTCGACCGACGAAATTCCCCCAAATCTGAGGAGATATTCTTGAATAACTTTTTTTGTGAAGGTCGGAGAGACTTGCAAGTAGGCTCTACCCCCACTAAATGGGGTAGCGCGCATCGATCGGTACCATCCTTGAGCTTCTCCGACTTTCGGAAGGGTTAGGGTTAGGGTTAGGGATGAAAGCACATAGGAGAAAGAGATATTCTTGAATAAATTTTTTTGTGAAGGTCGGAGAGACTTGCAAGTAGGCTCTACCCCCACTAAATGGGGTAGCGCGCATCGATCGGTACCATCCTTGAGCTTCTCCGACTTTCGGAAGGGTTAGGGTTAGGGTTAGGGATGAAAGCACATAGGAGAAAGAGATATTCTTGAATAACTTTTTTTGTGAAGGTCGGAGAGACTTGGAAAGTGGTTGCATCTGGACTAATTTGGGTCCTGCGGATCGATTGATACCATCCCCGAGCTTGTACGACCTTCGGAAGAGGTCGACCGACGAAATTCCCCCAAATCTGAGGAGATATTCTTGAATAACTTTTTTTGTGAAGGTCGGAGAGACTTGCAAGTAGGCTCTACCCCCACTAAATGGGGTTGCGCGCATCGATCGGTACCATTCTTGAGCTTCTCCGACTTTCGGAAGGGTTAGGGTTAGGGTTAGGGATGAAAGCACATAGGAGAAAGAGATATTCTTGAATAACTTTTTTTGTGAAGGTCGGAGAGACTTGCAAGTAGGCTCTACCCCCACTAAATGGGGTAGCGCGCATCGATCGGTACCATCTTTGAGCTTCTCCGACTTTCGGAAGGGTTAGGGTTAGGGTTAGGGATGAAAGCACATAGGAGAAAGAGATATTCTTGAATAACTTTTTTTGTGAAGGTCGGAGAGACTTGGAAAGTGGTTGCATCTGGACTAATTTGGGTCCTGCGGATCGATTGGTACCATCCCCGAGCTTGTACAACCTTCGAAAGAGGTCGACCGACGAAATTCCCCCAAATCTGAGGAGATATTCTTGAATAACTTTTTTTGTGAAGGTCGGAGAGACTTGGAAAGTGGTTGCATCTGGACTAATTCGGGTCCTGCGGATCGATTGGTACCATCCCCGAGCTTGTACGACCTTCGGAAGAGGTCGACCGACGAAATTCCCCCAAATCTGAGGAGATATTCTTGAATAACTTTTTTTGTGAAGATCGGAGAGACTTGCAAGTAGGCTCTACCCCCACTAAATGGGGTTGCGCGCATCGATCAGTACCATCTTTGAGCTTCTCCGACTTTCGGAAGGGTTAGGGTTAGGGTTAGGGATGAAAGCACATAGGAGAAAGAGATATTCTTGAATAACTTTTTTTGTGAAGGTCGGAGAGACTTGCAAGTAGGCTCTACCCCCACTAAATGGGGTAGCGCGCATCGATCGGTACCATCCTTGAGCTTCTCCGACTTTCGGAAGGGTTAGGGTTAGGGTTAGGGATGAAAGCACATAGGAGAAAGAGATATTCTTGAATAACTTTTTTTTGAAGGTCGGAGAGACTTGGAAAGTGGTTGCATCTGGACTAATTTGGGTCCTGCGGATCGATTGGTACCATCCCCGAGCTTGTACGACCTTCGGAAGAGGTCGACCGACGAAATTCCCCCAAATCTGAGGAGATATTCTTGAATAACTTTTTTTGTGAAGGTCGGAGAGACTTGCAAGTAGGCTCTACCCCCACTAAATGGGGTTGCGCGCATCGATCGGTACCATCCTTGAGCTTCTCCGACTTTCGGAAGGGTTAGGGTTAGGGTTAGGGATGAAAGCACATAGGAGAAAGAGATATTCTTGAATAACTTTTTTTGTGAAGGTCGGAGAGACTTGCAAGTAGGCTCTACCCCCACTAAATGGGGTAGCGCGCATCGATCGGTACCATCCTTGAGCTTCTCCGACTTTCGGAAGGGTTAGGGTTAGGGTTAGGGATGAAAGCACATAGGAGAAAGAGATATTCTTGAATAACTTTTTTTGTGAAGGTCGGAGAGACTTGGAAAGTGGTTGCATCTGGACTAATTTGGGTCCTGCGGATCGATTGGTACCATCCCCGAGCTTGTACGACCTTCGGAAGAGGTCGACCGACGAAATTCCCCCAAATCTGAGGAGATATTCTTGAATAACTTTTTTTGTGAAGGTCGGAGAGACTTGCAAGTAGGCTCTACCCCCACTAAATGGGGTAGCGCGCATCGATCGGTACCATCCTTGAGCTTCTCCGACTTTCGGAAGGGTTAGGGTTAGGGTTAGGGATGAAAGCACATAGGAGAAAGAGATATTCTTGAATAAATTTTTTTGTGAAGGTCGGAGAGACTTGCAAGTAGGCTCTACCCCCACTAAATGGGGTAGCGCGCATCGATCGGTACCATCTTTGAGCTTCTCCGACTTTCGGAAGGGTTAGGGTTAGGGTTAGGGATGAAAGCACATAGGAGAAAGAGATATTCTTGAATAACTTTTTTTGTGAAGGTCGGAGAGACTTGGAAAGTGGTTGCATCTGGACTAATTTGGGTCCTGCGGATCGATTGATACCATCCCCGAGCTTGTACGACCTTCGGAAGAGGTCGACCGACGAAATTCCCCCAAATCTGAGGAGATATTCTTGAATAACTTTTTTTGTGAAGGTCGGAGAGACTTGCAAGTAGGCTCTACCCCCACTAAATGGGGTTGCGCGCATCGATCGGTACCATTCTTGAGCTTCTCCGACTTTCGGAAGGGTTAGGGTTAGGGTTAGGGATGAAAGCACATAGGAGAAAGAGATATTCTTGAATAACTTTTTTTGTGAAGGTCGGAGAGACTTGCAAGTAGGCTCTACCCCCACTAAATGGGGTAGCGCGCATCGATCGGTACCATCTTTGAGCTTCTCCGACTTTCGGAAGGGTTAGGGTTAGGGTTAGGGATGAAAGCACATAGGAGAAAGAGATATTCTTGAATAACTTTTTTTGTGAAGGTCGGAGAGACTTGGAAAGTGGTTGCATCTGGACTAATTTGGGTCCTGCGGATCGATTGGTACCATCCCCGAGCTTGTACAACCTTCGAAAGAGGTCGACCGACGAAATTCCCCCAAATCTGAGGAGATATTCTTGAATAACTTTTTTTGTGAAGGTCGGAGAGACTTGCAAGTAGGCTCTACCCCCACTAAATGGGGTTGCGCGCATCGATCAGTACCATCCTTGAGCTTCTCCGACTTTCGGAAGGGTTAGGGTTAGGGTTAGGGATGAAAGCACATAGGAGAAAGAGATATTCTTGAATAACTTTTTTTGTGAAGGTCGGAGAGACTTGGAAAGTGGTTGCATCTGGACTAATTTGGGTCCTGCAGATCGATTGGTACCATCCCCGAGCTTGTACGACCTTCGGAAGAGGTCGACCGACGAAATTCCCCCAAATCTGAGGAGATATTCTTGAATAACTTTTTTTGTGAAGGTCGGAGAGACTTGCAAGTAGGCTCTACCCCCACTAAATGGGGTTGCGCGCATCGATCAGTACCATCCTTGAGCTTCTCCGACTTTCGGAAGGGTTAGGGTTAGGGTTAGGGATGAAAGCACATAGGAGAAAGAGATATTCTTGAATAACTTTTTTTGTGAAGGTCGGAGAGACTTGCAAGTAGGCTCTACCCCCACTAAATGGGGTAGCGCGCATCGATCAGTACCATCCTTGAGCTTCTCCGACTTTCGGAAGGGTTAGGGTTAGGGTTAGGGATGAAAGCACATAGGAGAAAGAGATATTCTTGAATAACTTTTTTTGTGAAGGTCGGAGAGACTTGGAAAGTGGTTGCATCTGGACTAATTTGGGTCCTGCGGATCGATTGGTACCATCCCCGAGCTTGTACGACCTTCGGAAGAGGTCGACCGACGAAATTCCCCCAAATCTGAGGAGATATTCTTGAATAACTTTTTTTGTGAAGGTCGGAGAGACTTGCAAGTAGGCTCTACCCCCACTAAATGGGGTTGCGCGCATCGATCAGTACCATCCTTGAGCTTCTCCGACTTTCGGAAGGGTTAGGGTTAGGGTTAGGGATGAAAGCACATAGGAGAAAGAGATATTCTTGAATAACTTTTTTTGTGAAGGTCGGAGAGACTTGGAAAGTGGTTGCATCTGGACTAATTTGGGTCCTGCGGATCGATTGGTACCATCCCCGAGCTTGTACGACCTTCGGAAGAGGTCGACCGACGAAATTCCCCCAAATCTGAGGAGATATTCTTGAATAACTTTTTTTGTGAAGGTCGGAGAGACTTGCAAGTAGGCTCTACCCCCACTAAATGGGGTTGCGCGCATCGATCGGTACCATCCTTGAGCTTCTCCGACTTTCGGAAGGGTTAGGGTTAGGGTTAGGGATGAAAGCACATAGGAGAAAGAGATATTCTTGAATAACTTTTTTTGTGAAGGTCGGAGAGACTTGCAAGTAGGCTCTACCCCCACTAAATGGGGTAGCGCGCATCGATCAGTACCATCCTTGAGCTTCTCCGACTTTCGGAAGGGTTAGGGTTAGGGTTAGGGATGAAAGCACATAGGAGAAAGAGATATTCTTGAATAACTTTTTTTGTGAAGGTCGGAGAGACTTGGAAAGTGGTTGCATCTGGACTAATTTGGGTCCTGCGGATCGATTGGTACCATCCCCGAGCTTGTACGACCTTCGGAAGAGGTCGACCGACGAAATTCCCCCAAATCTGAGGAGATATTCTTGAATAACTTTTTTTGTGAAGGTCGGAGAGACTTGCAAGTAGGCTCTACCCCCACTAAATGGGGTAGCGCGCATCGATCGGTACCATCCTTGAGCTTCTCCGACTTTCGGAAGGGTTAGGGTTAGGGTTAGGGATGAAAGCACATAGGAGAAAGAGATATTCTTGAATAAATTTTTTTGTGAAGGTCGGAGAGACTTGCAAGTAGGCTCTACCCCCACTAAATGGGGTAGCGCGCATCGATCGGTACCATCCTTGAGCTTCTCCGACTTTCGGAAGGGTTAGGGTTAGGGTTAGGGATGAAAGCACATAGGAGAAAGAGATATTCTTGAATAACTTTTTTTGTGAAGGTCGGAGAGACTTGGAAAGTGGTTGCATCTGGACTAATTTGGGTCCTGCGGATCGATTGGTACCATCCCCGAGCTTGTACGACCTTCGGAAGAGGTCGACCGACGAAATTCCCCCAAATCTGAGGAGATATTCTTGAATAACTTTTTTTGTGAAGGTCGGAGAGACTTGCAAGTAGGCTCTACCCCCACTAAATGGGGTTGCGCGCATCGATCGGTACCATTCTTGAGCTTCTCCGACTTTCGGAAGGGTTAGGGTTAGGGTTAGGGATGAAAGCACATAGGAGAAAGAGATATTCTTGAATAACTTTTTTTGTGAAGGTCGGAGAGACTTGCAAGTAGGCTCTACCCCCACTAAATGGGGTAGCGCGCATCGATCGGTACCATCCTTGAGCTTCTCCGACTTTCGGAAGGGTTAGGGTTAGGGTTAGGGATGAAAGCACATAGGAGAAAGAGATATTCTTGAATAACTTTTTTTGTGAAGGTCGGAGAGACTTGGAAAGTGGTTGCATCTGGACTAATTTGGGTCCTGCGGATCGATTGGTACCATCCCCGAGCTTGTACGACCTTCGAAAGAGGTCGACCGACGAAATTCCCCCAAATCTGAGGAGATATTCTTGAATAACTTTTTTTGTGAAGGTCGGAGAGACTTGCAAGTAGGCTCTACCCCCACTAAATGGGGTTGCGCGCATCGATCAGTACCATCCTTGAGCTTCTCCGACTTTCGGAAGGGTTAGGGTTAGGGTTAGGGATGAAAGCACATAGGAGAAAGAGATATTCTTGAATAACTTTTTTTGTGAAGGTCGGAGAGACTTGGAAAGTGGTTGCATCTGGACTAATTTGGGTCCTGCGGATCGATTGGTACCATCTCCGAGCTTGTACGACCTTCGGAAGAGGTCGACCGACGAAATTCCCCCAAATCTGAGGAGATATTCTTGAATAACTTTTTTTGTGAAGGTCGGAGAGACTTGCAAGTAGGCTCTACCCCCACTAAATGGGGTTGCGCGCATCGATCAGTACCATCCTTGAGCTTCTCCGACTTTCGGAAGGGTTAGGGTTAGGGTTAGGGATGAAAGCACATAGGAGAAAGAGATATTCTTGAATAACTTTTTTTGTGAAGGTCGGAGAGACTTGCAAGTAGGCTCTACCCCCACTAAATGGGGTAGCGCGCATCGATCGGTACCATCCTTGAGCTTCTCCGACTTTCGGAAGGGTTAGGGTTAGGGTTAGGGATGAAAGCACATAGGAGAAAGAGATATTCTTGAATAACTTTTTTTGTGAAGGTCGGAGAGACTTGGAAAGTGGTTGCATCTGGACTAATTTGGGTCCTGCGGATCGATTGGTACCATCCCCGAGCTTGTACGACCTTCGGAAGAGGTCGACCGACGAAATTCCCCCAAATCTGAGGAGATATTCTTGAATAACTTTTTTTGTGAAGGTCGGAGAGACTTGCAAGTAGGCTCTACCCCCACTAAATGGGGTTGCGCGCATCGATCAGTACCATCCTTGAGCTTCTCCGACTTTCGGAAGGGTTAGGGTTAGGGTTAGGGATGAAAGCACATAGGAGAAAGAGATATTCTTGAATAACTTTTTTTGTGAAGGTCGGAGAGACTTGGAAAGTGGTTGCATCTGGACTAATTTGGGTCCTGCGGATCGATTGGTACCATCCCCGAGCTTGTACGACCTTCGGAAGAGGTCGACCGACGAAATTCCCCCAAATCTGAGGAGATATTCTTGAATAACTTTTTTTGTGAAGGTCGGAGAGACTTGCAAGTAGGCTCTACCCCCACTAAATGGGGTTGCGCGCATCGATCAGTACCATCCTTGAGCTTCTCCGACTTTCGGAAGGGTTAGGGTTAGGGTTAGGGATGAAAGCACATAGGAGAAAGAGATATTCTTGAATAACTTTTTTTGTGAAGGTCGGAGAGACTTGCAAGTAGGCTCTACCCCCACTAAATGGGGTAGCGCGCATCGATCGGTACCATCCTTGAGCTTCTCCGACTTTCGGAAGGGTTAGGGTTAGGGTTAGGGATGAAAGCACATAGGAGAAAGAGATATTCTTGAATAACTTTTTTTGTGAAGGTCGGAGAGACTTGCAAGTAGGCTCTACCCCCACTAAATGGGGTAGCGCGCATCGATCGGTACCATTCTTGAGCTTCTCCGACTTTCGGAAGGGTTAGGGTTAGGGTTAGGGATGAAAGCACATAGGAGAAAGAGATATTCTTGAATAACTTTTTTTGTGAAGGTCGGAGAGACTTGCAAGTAGGCTCTACCCCCACTAAATGGGGTAGCGCGCATCGATCGGTACCATCCTTGAGCTTCTCCGACTTTCGGAAGGGTTAGGGTTAGGGTTAGGGATGAAAGCACATAGGAGAAAGAGATATTCTTGAATAACTTTTTTTGTGAAGGTCGGAGAGACTTGGAAAGTGGTTGCATCTGGACTAATTTGGGTCCTGCGGATCGATTGGTACCATCCCCGAGCTTGTACGACCTTCGAAAGAGGTTGACCGACGAAATTCCCCCAAATCTGAGGAGATATTCTTGAATAACTTTTTTTGTGAAGGTCGGAGAGACTTGCAAGTAGGCTCTACCCCCACTAAATGGGGTTGCGCGCATCGATCGGTACCATCCTTGAGCTTCTCCGACTTTCGGAAGGGTTAGGGTTAGGGTTAGGGATGAAAGCACATAGGAGAAAGAGATATTCTTGAATAACTTTTTTTGTGAAGGTCGGAGAGACTTGCAAGTAGGCTCTACCCCCACTAAATGGGGTAGCGCGCATCGATCGGTACCATCCTTGAGCTTCTCCGACTTTCGGAAGGGTTAGGGTTAGGGTTAGGGATGAAAGCACATAGGAGAAAGAGATATTCTTGAATAACTTTTTTTGTGAAGGTCGGAGAGACTTGGAAAGTGGTTGCATCTGGACTAATTTGGGTCCTGCGGATCGATTGGTACCATCCCCGAGCTTGTACGACCTTCGGAAGAGGTCGACCGACGAAATTCCCCCAAATCTGAGGAGATATTCTTGAATAACTTTTTTTGTGAAGGTCGGAGAGACTTGCAAGTAGGCTCTACCCCCACTAAATGGGGTTGCGCGCATCGATCGGTACCATCCTTGAGCTTCTCCGACTTTCGGAAGGGTTAGGGTTAGGGTTAGGGATGAAAGCACATAGGAGAAAGAGATATTCTTGAATAACTTTTTTTGTGAAGGTCGGAGAGACTTGCAAGTAGGCTCTACCCCCACTAAATGGGGTAGCGCGCATCGATCGGTACCATCCTTGAGCTTCTCCGACTTTCGGAAGGGTTAGGGTTAGGGTTAGGGATGAAAGCACATAGGAGAAAGAGATATTCTTGAATAACTTTTTTTGTGAAGGTCGGAGAGACTTGGAAAGTGGTTGCATCTGGACTAATTTGGGTCCTGCAGATCGATTGGTACCATCCCCGAGCTTGTACGACCTTCGGAAGAGGTCGACCGACGAAATTCCCCCAAATCTGAGGAGATATTCTTGAATAACTTTTTTTGTGAAGGTCGGAGAGACTTGCAAGTAGGCTCTACCCCCACTAAATGGGGTTGCGCGCATCGATCAGTACCATCCTTGAGCTTCTCCGACTTTCGGAAGGGTTAGGGTTAGGGTTAGGGATGAAAGCACATAGGAGAAAGAGATATTCTTGAATAACTTTTTTTGTGAAGGTCGGAGAGACTTGGAAAGTGGTTGCATCTGGACTAATTTGGGTCCTGCGGATCGATTGGTACCATCCCCGAGCTTGTACGACCTTCGGAAGAGGTCGACCGACGAAATTCCCCCAAATCTGAGGAGATATTCTTGAATAACTTTTTTTGTGAAGGTCGGAGAGACTTGCAAGTAGGCTCTACCCCCACTAAATGGGGTTGCGCGCATCGATCGGTACCATCCTTGAGCTTCTCCGACTTTCGGAAGGGTTAGGGTTAGGGTTAGGGATGAAAGCACATAGGAGAAAGAGATATTCTTGAATAACTTTTTTTGTGAAGGTCGGAGAGACTTGCAAGTAGGCTCTACCCCCACTAAATGGGGTAGCGCGCATCGATCGGTACCATCCTTGAGCTTCTCCGACTTTCGGAAGGGTTAGGGTTAGGGTTAGGGATGAAAGCACATAGGAGAAAGAGATATTCTTGAATAACTTTTTTTGTGAAGGTCGGAGAGACTTGGAAAGTGGTTGCATCTGGACTAATTTGGGTCCTGCAGATCGATTGGTACCATCCCCGAGCTTGTACGACCTTCGGAAGAGGTCGACCGACGAAATTCCCCCAAATCTGAGGAGATATTCTTGAATAACTTTTTTTGTGAAGGTCGGAGAGACTTGCAAGTAGGCTCTACCCCCACTAAATGGGGTTGCGCGCATCGATCAGTACCATCCTTGAGCTTCTCCGACTTTCGGAAGGGTTAGGGTTAGGGTTAGGGATGAAAGCACATAGGAGAAAGAGATATTCTTGAATAACTTTTTTTGTGAAGGTCGGAGAGACTTGGAAAGTGGTTGCATCTGGACTAATTTGGGTCCTGCGGATCGATTGGTACCATCCCCGAGCTTGTACGACCTTCGGAAGAGGTCGACCGACGAAATTCCCCCAAATCTGAGGAGATATTCTTGAATAACTTTTTTTGTGAAGGTCGGAGAGACTTGCAAGTAGGCTCTACCCCCACTAAATGGGGTTGCGCGCATCGATCAGTACCATCCTTGAGCTTCTCCGACTTTCGGAAGGGTTAGGGTTAGGGTTAGGGATGAAAGCACATAGGAGAAAGAGATATTCTTGAATAACTTTTTTTGTGAAGGTCGGAGAGACTTGGAAAGTGGTTGCATCTGGACTAATTTGGGTCCTGCGGATCGATTGGTACCATCCCCGAGCTTGTACGACCTTCGGAAGAGGTCGACCGACGAAATTCCCCCAAATCTGAGGAGATATTCTTGAATAACTTTTTTTGTGAAGGTCGGAGAGACTTGCAAGTAGGCTCTACCCCCACTAAATGGGGTTGCGCGCATCGATCAGTACCATCCTTGAGCTTCTCCGACTTTCGGAAGGGTTAGGGTTAGGGTTAGGGATGAAAGCACATAGGAGAAAGAGATATTCTTAAATAACTTTTTTTGTGAAGGTCGGAGAGACTTGCAAGTAGGCTCTACCCCCACTAAATGGGGTAGCGCGCATCGATCGGTACCATCCTTGAGCTTCTCCGACTTTCGGAAGGGTTAGGGTTAGGGTTAGGGATGAAAGCACATAGGAGAAAGAGATATTCTTGAATAACTTTTTTTGTGAAGGTCGGAGAGACTTGGAAAGTGGTTGCATCTGGACTAATTTGGGTCCTGCGGATCGATTGGTACCATCCCCGAGCTTGTACGACCTTCGGAAGAGGTCGACCGACGAAATTCCCCCAAATCTGAGGAGATATTCTTGAATAACTTTTTTTGTGAAGGTCGGAGAGACTTGCAAGTAGGCTCTACCCCCACTAAATGGGGTTGCGCGCATCGATCAGTACCATCCTTGAGCTTCTCCGACTTTCGGAAGGGTTAGGGTTAGGGTTAGGGATGAAAGCACATAGGAGAAAGAGATATTCTTGAATAACTTTTTTTGTGAAGGTCGGAGAGACTTGGAAAGTGGTTGCATCTGGACTAATTTGGGTCCTGCGGATCGATTGGTACCATCCCCGAGCTTGTACGACCTTCGGAAGAGGTCGACCGACGAAATTCCCCCAAATCTGAGGAGATATTCTTGAATAACTTTTTTTGTGAAGGTCGGAGAGACTTGCAAGTAGGCTCTACCCCCACTAAATGGGGTTGCGCGCATCGATCAGTACCATCCTTGAGCTTCTCCGACTTTCGGAAGGGTTAGGGTTAGGGTTAGGGATGAAAGCACATAGGAGAAAGAGATATTCTTGAATAACTTTTTTTGTGAAGGTCGGAGAGACTTGCAAGTAGGCTCTACCCCCACTAAATGGGGTAGCGCGCATCGATCGGTACCATCCTTGAGCTTCTCCGACTTTCGGAAGGGTTAGGGTTAGGGTTAGGGATGAAAGCACATAGGAGAAAGAGATATTCTTGAATAACTTTTTTTGTGAAGGTCGGAGAGACTTGCAAGTAGGCTCTACCCCCACTAAATGGGGTAGCGCGCATCGATCGGTACCATTCTTGAGCTTCTCCGACTTTCGGAAGGGTTAGGGTTAGGGTTAGGGATGAAAGCACATAGGAGAAAGAGATATTCTTGAATAACTTTTTTTGTGAAGGTCGGAGAGACTTGCAAGTAGGCTCTACCCCCACTAAATGGGGTAGCGCGCATCGATCGGTACCATCCTTGAGCTTCTCCGACTTTCGGAAGGGTTAGGGTTAGGGTTAGGGATGAAAGCACATAGGAGAAAGAGATATTCTTGAATAACTTTTTTTGTGAAGGTCGGAGAGACTTGGAAAGTGGTTGCATCTGGACTAATTTGGGTCCTGCGGATCGATTGGTACCATCCCCGAGCTTGTACGACCTTCGGAAGAGGTCGACCGACGAAATTCCCCCAAATCTGAGGAGATATTCTTGAATAACTTTTTTTGTGAAGGTCGGAGAGACTTGCAAGTAGGCTCTACCCCCACTAAATGGGGTTGCGCGCATCGATCGGTACCATCCTTGAGCTTCTCCGACTTTCGGAAGGGTTAGGGTTAGGGATGAAAGCACATAGGAGAAAGAGATATTCTTGAATAACTTTTTTTGTGAAGGTCGGAGAGACTTGCAAGTAGGCTCTACCCCCACTAAATGGGGTAGCGCGCATCGATCGGTACCATCCTTGAGCTTCTCCGACTTTCGGAAGGGTTAGGGTTAGGGTTAGGGATGAAAGCACATAGGAGAAAGAGATATTCTTGAATAACTTTTTTTGTGAAGGTCGGAGAGACTTGGAAAGTGGTTGCATCTGGACTAATTTGGGTCCTGCGGATCGATTGGTACCATCCCCGAGCTTGTACGACCTTCGGAAGAGGTCGACCGACGAAATTCCCCCAAATCTGAGGAGATATTCTTGAATAACTTTTTTTGTGAAGGTCGGAGAGACTTGCAAGTAGGCTCTACCCCCACTAAATGGGGTTGCGCGCATCGATCGGTACCATCCTTGAGCTTCTCCGACTTTCGGAAGGGTTAGGGTTAGGGTTAGGGATGAAAGCACATAGGAGAAAGAGATATTCTTGAATAACTTTTTTTGTGAAGGTCGGAGAGACTTGCAAGTAGGCTCTACCCCCACTAAATGGGGTAGCGCGCATCGATCGGTACCATCCTTGAGCTTCTCCGACTTTCGGAAGGGTTAGGGTTAGGGTTAGGGATGAAAGCACATAGGAGAAAGAGATATTCTTGAATAACTTTTTTTGTGAAGGTCGGAGAGACTTGGAAAGTGGTTGCATCTGGACTAATTTGGGTCCTGCAGATCGATTGGTACCATCCCCGAGCTTGTACGACCTTCGGAAGAGGTCGACCGACGAAATTCCCCCAAATCTGAGGAGATATTCTTGAATAACTTTTTTTGTGAAGGTCGGAGAGACTTGCAAGTAGGCTCTACCCCCACTAAATGGGGTTGCGCGCATCGATCAGTACCATCCTTGAGCTTCTCCGACTTTCGGAAGGGTTAGGGTTAGGGTTAGGGATGAAAGCACATAGGAGAAAGAGATATTCTTGAATAACTTTTTTTGTGAAGGTCGGAGAGACTTGGAAAGTGGTTGCATCTGGACTAATTTGGGTCCTGCGGATCGATTGGTACCATCCCCGAGCTTGTACGACCTTCGGAAGAGGTCGACCGACGAAATTCCCCCAAATCTGAGGAGATATTCTTGAATAACTTTTTTTGTGAAGGTCGGAGAGACTTGCAAGTAGGCTCTACCCCCACTAAATGGGGTTGCGCGCATCGATCGGTACCATCCTTGAGCTTCTCCGACTTTCGGAAGGGTTAGGGTTAGGGTTAGGGATGAAAGCACATAGGAGAAAGAGATATTCTTGAATAACTTTTTTTGTGAAGGTCGGAGAGACTTGCAAGTAGGCTCTACCCCCACTAAATGGGGTAGCGCGCATCGATCGGTACCATCCTTGAGCTTCTCCGACTTTCGGAAGGGTTAGGGTTAGGGATGAAAGCACATAGGAGAAAGAGATATTCTTGAATAACTTTTTTTGTGAAGGTCGGAGAGACTTGGAAAGTGGTTGCATCTGGACTAATTTGGGTCCTGCAGATCGATTGGTACCATCCCCGAGCTTGTACGACCTTCGGAAGAGGTCGACCGACGAAATTCCCCCAAATCTGAGGAGATATTCTTGAATAACTTTTTTTGTGAAGGTCGGAGAGACTTGCAAGTAGGCTCTACCCCCACTAAATGGGGTTGCGCGCATCGATCAGTACCATCCTTGAGCTTCTCCGACTTTCGGAAGGGTTAGGGTTAGGGTTAGGGATGAAAGCACATAGGAGAAAGAGATATTCTTGAATAACTTTTTTTGTGAAGGTCGGAGAGACTTGGAAAGTGGTTGCATCTGGACTAATTTGGGTCCTGCGGATCGATTGGTACCATCCCCGAGCTTGTACGACCTTCGGAAGAGGTCGACCGACGAAATTCCCCCAAATCTGAGGAGATATTCTTGAATAACTTTTTTTGTGAAGGTCGGAGAGACTTGCAAGTAGGCTCTACCCCCACTAAATGGGGTTGCGCGCATCGATCGGTACCATCCTTGAGCTTCTCCGACTTTCGGAAGGGTTAGGGTTAGGGTTAGGGATGAAAGCACATAGGAGAAAGAGATATTCTTGAATAACTTTTTTTGTGAAGGTCGGAGAGACTTGCAAGTAGGCTCTACCCCCACTAAATGGGGTAGCGCGCATCGATCGGTACCATCCTTGAGCTTCTCCGACTTTCGGAAGGGTTAGGGTTAGGGATGAAAGCACATAGGAGAAAGAGATATTCTTGAATAACTTTTTTTGTGAAGGTCGGAGAGACTTGGAAAGTGGTTGCATCTGGACTAATTTGGGTCCTGCAGATCGATTGGTACCATCCCCGAGCTTGTACGACCTTCGGAAGAGGTCGACCGACGAAATTCCCCCAAATCTGAGGAGATATTCTTGAATAACTTTTTTTGTGAAGGTCGGAGAGACTTGCAAGTAGGCTCTACCCCCACTAAATGGGGTTGCGCGCATCGATCAGTACCATCCTTGAGCTTCTCCGACTTTCGGAAGGGTTAGGGTTAGGGTTAGGGATGAAAGCACATAGGAGAAAGAGATATTCTTGAATAACTTTTTTTGTGAAGGTCGGAGAGACTTGGAAAGTGGTTGCATCTGGACTAATTTGGGTCCTGCGGATCGATTGGTACCATCCCCGAGCTTGTACGACCTTCGGAAGAGGTCGACCGACGAAATTCCCCCAAATCTGAGGAGATATTCTTGAATAACTTTTTTTGTGAAGGTCGGAGAGACTTGCAAGTAGGCTCTACCCCCACTAAATGGGGTTGCGCGCATCGATCAGTACCATCCTTGAGCTTCTCCGACTTTCGGAAGGGTTAGGGTTAGGGTTAGGGATGAAAGCACATAGGAGAAAGAGATATTCTTAAATAACTTTTTTTGTGAAGGTCGGAGAGACTTGCAAGTAGGCTCTACCCCCACTAAATGGGGTAGCGCGCATCGATCGGTACCATCCTTGAGCTTCTCCGACTTTCGGAAGGGTTAGGGTTAGGGTTAGGGATGAAAGCACATAGGAGAAAGAGATATTCTTGAATAACTTTTTTTGTGAAGGTCGGAGAGACTTGGAAAGTGGTTGCATCTGGACTAATTTGGGTCCTGCGGATCGATTGGTACCATCCCCGAGCTTGTACGACCTTCGGAAGAGGTCGACCGACGAAATTCCCCCAAATCTGAGGAGATATTCTTGAATAACTTTTTTTTGTGAAGGTCGGAGAGACTTGCAAGTAGGCTCTACCCCCACTAAATGGGGTTGCGCGCATCGATCAGTACCATCCTTGAGCTTCTCCGACTTTCGGAAGGGTTAGGGTTAGGGTTAGGGATGAAAGCACATAGGAGAAAGAGATATTCTTGAATAACTTTTTTTGTGAAGGTCGGAGAGACTTGGAAAGTGGTTGCATCTGGACTAATTTGGGTCCTGCGGAATCGATTGGTACCATCCCCGAGCTTGTACGACCTTCGGAAGAGGTCGACCGACGAAATTCCCCCAAATCTGAGGAGATATTCTTGAATAACTTTTTTTGTGAAGGTCGGAGAGACTTGCAAGTAGGCTCTACCCCCACTAAATGGGGTTGCGCGCATCGATCAGTACCATCCTTGAGCTTCTCCGACTTTCGGAAGGGTTAGGGTTAGGGTTAGGGATGAAAGCACATAGGAGAAAGAGATATTCTTGAATAACTTTTTTTGTGAAGGTCGGAGAGACTTGCAAGTAGGCTCTACCCCCACTAAATGGGGTAGCGCGCATCGATCGGTACCATCCTTGAGCTTCTCCGACTTTCGGAAGGGTTAGGGTTAGGGTTAGGGATGAAAGCACATAGGAGAAAGAGATATTCTTGAATAACTTTTTTTGTGAAGGTCGGAGAGACTTGCAAGTAGGCTCTACCCCCACTAAATGGGGTAGCGCGCATCGATCGGTACCATTCTTGAGCTTCTCCGACTTTCGGAAGGGTTAGGGTTAGGGTTAGGGATGAAAGCACATAGGAGAAAGAGATATTCTTGAATAACTTTTTTTGTGAAGGTCGGAGAGACTTGCAAGTAGGCTCTACCCCCACTAAATGGGGTAGCGCGCATCGATCGGTACCATCCTTGAGCTTCTCCGACTTTCGGAAGGGTTAGGGTTAGGGTTAGGGATGAAAGCACATAGGAGAAAGAGATATTCTTGAATAACTTTTTTTGTGAAGGTCGGAGAGACTTGGAAAGTGGTTGCATCTGGACTAATTTGGGTCCTGCGGATCGATTGGTACCATCCCCGAGCTTGTACGACCTTCGGAAGAGGTCGACCGACGAAATTCCCCCAAATCTGAGGAGATATTCTTGAATAACTTTTTTTTGTGAAGGTCGGAGAGACTTGCAAGTAGGCTCTACCCCCACTAAATGGGGTTGCGCGCATCGATCAGTACCATCCTTGAGCTTCTCCGACTTTCGGAAGGGTTAGGGTTAGGGTTAGGGATGAAAGCACATAGGAGAAAGAGATATTCTTGAATAACTTTTTTTGTGAAGGTCGGAGAGACTTGCAAGTAGGCTCTACCCCCACTAAATGGGGTAGCGCGCATCGATCGGTACCATCCTTGAGCTTCTCCGACTTTCGGAAGGGTTAGGGTTAGGGTTAGGGATGAAAGCACATAGGAGAAAGAGATATTCTTGAATAACTTTTTTTGTGAAGGTCGGAGAGACTTGGAAAGTGGTTGCATCTGGACTAATTTGGGTCCTGCAGATCGATTGGTACCATCCCCGAGCTTGTACGACCTTCGGAAGAGGTCGACCGACGAAATTCCCCCAAATCTGAGGAGATATTCTTGAATAACTTTTTTTGTGAAGGTCGGAGAGACTTGCAAGTAGGCTCTACCCCCACTAAATGGGGTTGCGCGCATCGATCAGTACCATCCTTGAGCTTCTCCGACTTTCGGAAGGGTTAGGGTTAGGGTTAGGGATGAAAGCACATAGGAGAAAGAGATATTCTTGAATAACTTTTTTGTGAAGGTCGGAGAGACTTGGAAAGTGGTTGCATCTGGACTAATTTTGGGTCCTGCGGATCGATTGGTACCATCCCCGAGCTTGTACGACCTTCGGAAGAGGTCGACCGACGAAATTCCCCCAAATCTGAGGAGATATTCTTGAATAACTTTTTTTGTGAAGGTCGGAGAGACTTGCAAGTAGGCTCTACCCCCACTAAATGGGGTTGCGCGCATCGATCAGTACCATCCTTGAGCTTCTCCGACTTTCGGAAGGGTTAGGGTTAGGGTTAGGGATGAAAGCACATAGGAGAAAGAGATATTCTTGAATAACTTTTTTTGTGAAGGTCGGAGAGACTTGCAAGTAGGCTCTACCCCCACTAAATGGGGTAGCGCGCATCGATCGGTACCATCCTTGAGCTTCTCCGACTTTCGGAAGGGTTAGGGTTAGGGTTAGGGATGAAAGCACATAGGAGAAAGAGATATTCTTGAATAACTTTTTTTGTGAAGGTCGGAGAGACTTGGAAAGTGGTTGCATCTGGACTAATTTGGGTCCTGCGGATCGATTGGTACCATCCCCGAGCTTGTACGACCTTCGGAAGAGGTCGACCGACGAAATTCCCCCAAATCTGAGGAGATATTCTTGAATAACTTTTTTTGTGAAGGTCGGAGAGACTTGCAAGTAGGCTCTACCCCCACTAAATGGGGTAGCGCGCATCGATCGGTACCATCCTTGAGCTTCTCCGACTTTCGGAAGGGTTAGGGTTAGGGTTAGGGATGAAAGCACATAGGAGAAAGAGATATTCTTGAATAACTTTTTTTGTGAAGGTCGGAGAGACTTGGAAAGTGGTTGCATCTGGACTAATTTGGGTCCTGCGGATCGATTGGTACCATCCCCGAGCTTGTACGACCTTCGGAAGAGGTCGACCGACGAAATTCCCCCAAATCTGAGGAGATATTCTTGAATAACTTTTTTTGTGAAGGTCGGAGAGACTTGCAAGTAGGCTCTACCCCCACTAAATGGGGTTGCGCGCATCGATCAGTACCATCCTTGAGCTTCTCCGACTTTCTCGAAGGGTTAGGGTTAGGGTTAGGGATGAAAGCACATA